>NW_010529711.1:0-41305 GCF_000687285.1 Phaethon lepturus
ATTCTGTAAGTATACTACCAAAGGTTTTTTTTTGTAATACTTTAAGACTTTTTTTTTGTTTCCTCTTAGGGATTATCACAAATTCAATATTGAACTCAGACTCAAGATATTTAAATTAGATAAAATCCTACACCAAAAGCTTTTGGAGATTAACTCCAAAACTGGATCTTACTTTTGGCTCCAATTCAGAAGGAATAGAAATCCCACATCACAAGAAACATCATTAAGTATTTCAGTCCAGCATGGCCCCTCTCTCATGATAACATTAAGAGGAGTCAAAATTGTGTGGACATAGTCCAACATGAAAAATATGTCTAAGAATTTGTCTAGCTGGAGACAGTTATTTGTCCCAGAAAATTAAAAATAATTTCATTTTCACAAAGTATTACGTAAACATTAGTATTTTTTGAAAATATGTTAAAATTAATTTGATCTGATTTTAATTATTTTGTTAGCCTCTGATGCATCCTATAGCAAGATTGGAAATATGTTGAGTACCCTCTAGTGGACAAAATAACATACAACTTCTTATGTCATCCAAAAATTAGAATTTGTGCATGTATTTCAAGCCAGTAAAATAGAATGGTTTTAAGTTTAGAAAGAGTATGAAAATCTCTGTCAGCTATGATGCAAAAAATATATAATTAAAAAAAAAGATATATAACATTTCATTTTGCTTCTAGATTAAACCGTGTGACCAAAGCCATGTAACAGGTTCCTTTTCTCTCTCACTGGCTGGAATGACCTACTGCAATTTCATGGCACTGACCTGCCTGTTTAGTCCCAAGGTAATGGTTGTGGAGTTCTGTCAATAAAGGGGCAAAAGTCCCTTCAAAACGCAAGCTGAGCAAAAATTCAGCTCAGGAAACTATCTTCTATTTTTTGTAAAATAGAAACTTTATAAGAAAGTACAAAGTAAGGTTACAGTTTAATATTTTTTTTTGCTACAGAGCACCAGGTGTCCCCAGCTTCTGCCGAACTCAGATTCACACACACACATTTTTTATCTGATTTCAGCTACTCACTAGCTGTTCAGTGTTGGCAGATATGGATCAGACATTGTAGATTTTATTGGTTTTCTCTAAGGAGAAGTTGTAAAAACTTCACAGATTGAATTAAGGATTATTGTGGTACATAGACACTGCAAATATTTTTTCTTACAGCAGACATTAGAAGGCATCGCTGGGTGGACCATTACTGGCTACCTGGAGCAAGCAGTAAATCAGATATGGTATGTTTACTTTTTTTTTACTGTAATTTGTTCTTATATCTTATCTGTCAACTTCTTTGAGGAATGTGAGGTTGCTTTTGACATGTTTTGATGGTCACTACATAATTTACACTGACTAATTTCTCTTCCTCCATGCAACTGATTGACATTGCTGGTCTGACATATCAATTAACACTTTGTCAGTCTTTCCTTCCCACATTATTCATTAGTCGGTCACCTTCATTTATATATTATCATTATATCATTTCATTGCATAGCTATTTCCATCACTAATTTGACATGTATATTATTAGTGCTTCTGTTTTCTGTATGTAAATTAGATGAAATATAATTTGACTTGGAATTCAAGAATGTTTTCTCACGTGTTAGAATATTTCATATTTCATGTTCTCTTTGTCTCAGTACTTCCTTTTCTATTATCAGGTACCTAGGGCTGCACACAATAAAGGGTTTCTGTGTTTAAAACCAGTGCAGCAGCAAAGCTACGTTCCAGGAGAAGGAATAGAGCTTCCCGAGGCATGGACTTGGGTATCGCAGAAGAGGATCCCGAATAGCTAGCACACAGCGAAAGCCCTGCTGTTAGCCGATACGGTTCTTACGCAGGAGGATAACCAAAATCATCCCTTCTGAGAGCACAGATTCAGAGACTCCCTCTGTTTACAGCCTGAGTCATAGACTAAAAACCCTCCTCTCCATTTTCCCAGTTGATTCTTTTATTTCAGAGGTGTGAGCTCAGTTCTGGAGCCTGTCTGGTGGCAGTTACAGTGCTGCCCAGTTAAGTGACATGGCAAACAAGCCTTATCTAGGATATGAAAAGACAGAGTTTCAACTTCCTTTTCAGATTCAGACGTTTAAATCTGTATTTTTCACCTCCTGGGAGACTGCCCTCATCAACAAATAAATACGCCTGGCTGAGAAGAGCACACGCCTTTCTGCTGAGGTGGCACCAACATTTGCAGAAGGCCAGGCGGGTGGTGAGCAGGGCAGGCTACGGCAGCTGGCTGGGAAGCAGAGACCTGTGCTCCCTGCCCCTGAGCAGCTACTGTCCCGGCGTGGATTTTGTATTAAACAGTTACCGGTTACGATGAACGGGAGACAGACGCAAGATACGCTGTTACTATGGTTAATATCATTGTCTCTGATTTTAGAAAAATAAACAATCCTGCTTATCTGAAGGAAAGAGTAAAGTTATCTACATGCCATATTAAAATATTCTGAGGAGCATTCTGCTTTGTCTCTTATTGACTTCCCCTCTCTGGCCCATATGACTAAACCTCTCTTATGTGAGCGCAGAGAAAAAACCTTCCCTTACCTTGAAAAGAAAAACCCTTCTGAGGGGACAAGGAAAGTTTAGGACAATCACCTTTCAGCCACAAACAAAAGACAGCTGTATTCCACCGGCAACAACTCAAGATAAAACCACTTTTCTGAGGTTTATGCAAATTCCATATTTCAGGCAAAATCTTTTGTTCATCTTCATATTTGAAGAAAAATAAATGAAAACTCCCTACTTCATGTAGCTTTTTTCTCAGATGTTATGGCATTCGTATTTATAGGAGAGTTTACATGTACACTATACTCCTGGGATTTTCTCTCCAGTCTAAAAGACTGATTAGTATTTCTTTCATGCCTGAATCAGGTTCAAAATGTTCTCAACTAGAAGCAAGAGAGGGAAATCCAAATCTTTTTCTCAAACAAATCCCCTGAGCCTTACAAGGCCTCAAAAGGTAAGGCAAAATAAGAACTGCCATGTAGAGCAATTGTGTCACTATTTTTCTCAAAGAAATGACATCGACTGTTCTCAAAACCAAAATCAAACTGCTTGTACTAACACAGAGAAATAACTAAATTTTTATTTTTTTATTATTTCTGTGGATAATCATTCTTTAGCATAATGTTTTCTATAAATATCACAGCTTTATGTAGCTCCTCTGTTTCCTATATAGATAAATATTTCTGTTTTCTATATAGATACTTTTAATGTATGATATGTTTAGGAGACTGGGATAAATGAAGCTTGCTTCCTCAGTCTGGAAGTCTAGTGGTAACTGTATTTTTGTGAAGAGCTTAAAAATCTTGTCTTAAATTTTAATCCAAACATTTTGTAAAATTAAGCAGATGGCTGCTGGCACTGTAGCATTATCTAACTGAAACAAGTGCTAGAAACTCTAAACACTTGTACAGGCAACGAAAATATTACGGAATTTAAATCATGAAAACAAGAAGCTCACCTCAAAATTAGCACATCCTTTGGTGACAGAGATGGCATACACACACACCAAGGAAGGAGGACTGCTTATTTTGAGGTGGTAAATTGTACATACTGAAATAATAACAGCTTAATACTTCTAAAAAGAAGGGCACTTTAAAAGCGACAAGATATACAAAGCTGTTAGCCCATTTTCCAGTGAGTAGTTCAGGAGAAATCTAGGCCTGCTACATAGCTGCCCTATTAATTTTTTGGTTTATTTCCACATGGGTAGCAGAAGGCGGAGTTACTAAGGGGGTTGCGTGTTCTGTTCCTTTAATATAAATGTTCTGATTTAGTCATTACTGAATTGAACACAGCAAATAGGCCATTTCTAATATCTTTAAGCGAAGTGTTTGTCATAGCCTCTGAACACATTTCTAGCTGACTTCACCACTTATCTCATAAGGCCACACACAGGAATAAGGTTTCCCTCACATCAGGTTCCTGGAACTGCCTGCACTGTATCCCTGGAAAAGGGTTAAAAAGAGGAAGGAAGCTGATTTAATAAAGGGCAGAGGCATGATATCACCCTCTCCTCATGCTGCAAAGGCACGTGAATGCTTGTAACAGACTTCCTCCTGCTGTCATCAAACACAAGAGTAATTACTGCCAAAGAAATGAGTTTCCAAGGTGGGTTGCCTTGCAGGGTTGATCCTGGGCAAGGTGGGAATGCTTCTCCTCAGTTCAAGCTCCCCTCTCTACATAACCTCTCTGAACATAAATCAAAAGTGGGGTCAAAATGAGTACCATCCCTTGGCCATAGGTAAACTTCACACATCTCTGCAATGAATCTATGAGCTAGTGCAGTGTTCACCTGTAATTCTCCATATTGATACCCTACGTTCTCTCCAGGCCACATTTCATGATCTTGTTGACTCCTCCATTCCTCCATGGTCTGAGAGTGCCTGACACTCCGGACTGTGGGACGTCTCAAACTGTGGCACAATGAGGTGAGACCATGAAGAGTGAGAAGACTGCAAGTAGAGGTCCATCAGTCCAGCTCTGTACCATTCCCAGCTGTCTCAACGTCTTCCTGCAGACCTTCCTGAGCAAATGCTCCTAAGCAAGACTTTCTCTACGCTTCCCTACCCCTCCTTCACCCTGCCACAGCAATACTCTCCCTGAGTTTCTTGCTGTGCTTCCAAAAATTCTCCTGCAATCTGCCCCCATCCCTAGCTCCTCACATGCGTTCTGCACCCCTTGTCTATAGAGTCACTACTCGCTGCCTGGGTAATTATGCTGCAGGAGACAAACACCAGCTGGCTGCTGGTATTATAAGTATTATAAATCACTGGAATTGTCCACTAATTTTGAACTCTGGAATTCATTCTGTTCTTAGACGCTCAGTAAATCAATCTTTTTTCTTCTGAATATGTGTATTGTGTCATGGTAGTCTGCATTATTTTTTATAAATTGACTTTCAGTTTTCTTAATTTTTTTGCAAAGAGCATAAATTTCTAAAAATTAATGATCTGCAATCCTCCATAGACAACACTTCAAAAGAAATACAGGTGGGCAACACATGTTCTCTTCTTGCCAATCTTAGCTAATCTAATGGCTTCTGATAATATCTAGCAAAATCCTCCCGGTCCACAGACTACAGGTACTGCTGCTTCTGGAATTTGACATTGCCTATGTCACTTGTGGTTTATTCTCCCTGACTCATCTCTAAATGAGCCAGAAAGAATCACTGGAGTTTTTAAACTCTCAAAGAAAAGGTGGAAAAAAGCAAGTTAAAGGCAATCTATGATATTACAGATGACCCTAAATATTTTCCACCCCTCTTCTGCTATAGATGGCTGCTTTTTACTATGTTCAGAGACCTTAGGTTTAAAGATATTTGAGTGACTTCCTAAGAAATGTGGTAGATGATTTTATTGTCTTGAAGATAGTTAATCGACTTTATTTTCTTATTTATGACACTACTCATGCATTCATCTGGATGTTAATACTCCCGGTTTGCTCCTGTGAAAAGAAAGTGGAATTAGCTCTCCAGCCACAATTTTCTCTTCTCATGTGGTTTCTCAGCCGATTCTGTGACTCTCTCTGCCCTCTGACCAGAAATGCTGTCTCTGTGCTGTCACCTTACTGGCAATGACAAAAAAATGGTATCTTTCACAGATCAGTCCTCTGAATTAAAACATCTGGCTAGGGCCAGCCTCAGAGGCTTTGGGGTTAGGTTTTGGGTTTTTTTTCCTCCTTTTTGTAAAAATAAAAACACTTTGCCTTGGGGATCTGTTATAGAATTTCTTCCAGACCACGCATGTTACAAGGATCCATAATCTTGCAGTCATGCACTGACTGTGGAGAAGAAACCTTTTGTTTCATATGTCAAGGACTGAGCAAACAGCAGTGTTTTTTCCTCTGTATAAGTTCAGTGAACGTTTGCTACTGCAGACAGACTGTGGGAATTCACGGAGACTAGCATGCCCATCTTTTGCACAGCCCCTTTTTAGATTCAGGTGGGTGACTTGGCAAGATGCTCTGGAACTGCTTGATGTACAGATGCTCTGAAGTGTAACGGATTTGATTAGAACAGTAGGCAGCTTGATTTCTTGTACGAGATTGTCTCATGGTTTCTCCCTCATGTGCCACAGCAATAAATGAATGATAGCTCTGAAGCCAACTGGATGCTATTCAATTTAGATGATGTTTACTTTCAAGTCAGAAGTAATACAGAGGCAAATACAGGGAAAGGAATCTAGACAACACTGTGTGCCTGTCTGACCTAGGTATTGAACCTGAACAACCTAAAAGAACTATAAAAATCAGATAGATAATATTTTAAATACTATTTGAAAGCTTCTTTCTCCCATTCCTCAGTCTTTAAATCCTGCCTTCCAGCCCCGCACAGTATTTTCACTTCAGCAGATGTTTCCCCTTTGAGCTTTTCTTATTTAATATATTTCAAACTGAAGTCTCAAGCTGCTTGCTCACCTCTCTATACTTTAACAGATCAGTTGAGATGGAAGGAGAAAAATAGCTCAAACAGATGTTTCAGAAGTTAGAAATGTTAGAAAAAAAAAAGGAAGTTGCTAGTGTGGATTTTATACTTTTCTGTGGCAGTATTAACTGACACTCACAGACTAATAACTACTTCTACCATTTCCCATCAAAATTCATAGCAAATCTGAATTTAAAAAGTTGTTTTGAAAAGCTTACATGGAATAATACGATTTATTACATGCAGTGAAAGACAATGAAATTTTTCCAGGGAAGCGTTCATTGTATTTCAAACAAATGAAAAAGGACAGACCCTTGCCCCGAGGAATTCAGCAGGTTGTGGCTGCCTTGTGTGTGTGTGTACAAAATGTTGAGGAGAAATTAGCCTCTCTTACACTGAGCTTTACAAGGCCCTGCTACTCACAGGCCTACACTCCTTTTTGTCTCATTTACTCTTAATACAATAAAAGTAATACAGACACCTCTAGTATATCTTGGTTGCAGTGACTATGCCTCTTAAATATGAACAAGCAGGCTTAGTGCATGTATTTGTACACACTCTCCTGATTTGATTGGCTAATGGCAATTGGCGCCTTCAAAAATGCAGAATATTCTGAGCACCACCAAAAGCTTTATAAACTATTGAAGGCTATCCAGACCTTTGTATAAGCGGTGCCCTGGTGGGTGTTAAAAGAAAAATTCCAGCAATTTATATCCTAGAGCACAGATCTAAAGAGAGGGTACAAAATATGGAAAAAGTCAAGCCTGTTGATGTACTTGTTGATGTTCGTCTTCCTAGTCTCCTTTTGGACTTATGTTTCCAGACTGAGGACATGCATAACAGGAGGAACAGGAGATGGCTTAACTGAAAAGACTATCTCTGACAAAGACAACCTACAGGAAACCGAAGCCATTAGGAGCACTGTTTTAGGATATCTTTTGCAGTCAAAGTCTGGTGACGGAGCAGAGAGAGTTAACACAGGGTACAATACCACAAACAAGTTCAAGTTTGGTACCACAAGTTCAAGTTTGGTACCTGATGGATTAGTTACTGCACGTACAAACAATACGGAAACTATTCCAACTCATAACAATATTCAGTGAGACAGTGAAACTAGGTGATTTGCCCAAGGCCAGATAGCAAACTGTGGCAGAATTGAAAATGACAAAATATCACTCCTTTCACACACTCTTCTGTCCTATTCTGAGTCTCAGCCGTGGAGCATAACTGTGGGAGAGTTCTGCCTTGCAACAAAACCTTACAGAATCCTACTGAAAATGTCAACCCTGAGTGAAAAATTAAGAAACTAGGTTTTTTTCCCCTTCAGTTTTCTAGTGATAGACACTTTCACACTACATATTGGTGTAAAAATGTTAGTCATATGGTAAAAGCAGCATATGCCAAACTGTTACGGGTTTGTTTTTTTTTTTAATGCACTCTTATAACATGCTTTATGTTTTCTATACTTTGGAAGAAGCTTGAGGCACCTGAAAGAGTAAGAAATGCACAAAGCTGCAGGGAATACACTTCAGAGAATAGTCATTATGTAAGCAGTAGCAATTATATTTTAGCATAAGTCTAGTTATTTCTGAACCAAAAATTATGTGTTGAGTTTTGTTTGTGGAGTAGCAATAAACCTCTACACAGGAGAAAAACAGATTGTTATGGCAGCTGAAAAATTCAATGGTCTTGCAAAAAATACTCCACATACTTAAATTCAGACCTATATACATAGTTAGCACTGTGGGAGGTTTGCATTATGTTCCTCTATTTTTTAATGATATAGTGTTTGAAGCATTGTTAACATAGAATCATAGAATCCTTAGGTGAGAAGGGACCATTTAAGGCCATCTAGTCAAACCCTCCTGCAATGAACAGAGACATCTTCAACTAGATCAGGTTGCTCAGAGCCCCGTCCAACCTGACCTTGAACGTTTCCAGGGGTGGGGCATCTACCACCTCCCTGGGCAACCTGTGCCAGTGTTTCACCAACTTCATCATAAAAAAATGCTGAGGGTGCACTCGATCCTGCTGTCTATGTCACTGATGAAGATATTAAAGAGTACTGTTCCCAATACAGAATCACAGAATAACAGAATCATTAAGGTTGGAAAAGATCTTTAATGTCATCAAGTCCAACCATCAACCCTACACCACCATGCCCGCTAAACCATACCCCAAAGTGCCACATTTACACATTTTTTGAACACTTCCAGTGATGATGACTCCACCACCTCCCTGGGCAGCCTGTTCCAATGTTTGACCACTCTCTCAGTAAAGGAATTTTTCCTAATATCTAGTCTAAACCTCCCCTGTCACAACTTGAGGGCATTTCCTCTTGTCCTATCACTAATACAGATCCCTGAGGGACACCACTGGTCACCAGTCTCCATCTGGAGGTTGAGCCATTGACTACTACACTTTGGATGCGACCATCCAAACAATTCCTCATCCACTCAACATTCCACTTATTAAATCCATATTTCTCCAATTTAGAGAGAAGAATGTTGTGGATGACCATGTCAAAGGCCTTACAGAAATCTAGATAGATGACATTGGTAGCTCTTCTTCTGTCCACTGATTTGGTCACTCCATCGTAGAAGGCCACTAGGTTGGTCAGGCAGAATTTGCCCTTGGTGAAGCCACACGTGCACGTCCATCCACACGTGCCTTCTGCCACACTTATTTGACTTCCTGCATGTTGGAACAGACCATTATTGTGCTTTGAGGAGCATGATCTAGAGTTTTCCTTCTCTGACCTTAGTGTTCCCTTTGCTGCTTCTCACTCTCCTCCCCGCCTCCCAGATCCACCCCTTGACAAATGTTTTAAAATTCTTTACAGCTTACAGTGATGTAACTATAGATACTTGCCATTAAGAACTGGACTCAAATGATGATTTGCATCATGCGTCTCTCTGGAAAGTTATACATGCTCTGCAAAACTAAAATGGTGAGTATTTCTGTTAACTTTTGCTCTAAATTTGCAATATGTAACCTAAGATCTTAGTCATTGTTCACTTGCATCAGAGTGAATTGGTTTAATCTGATTTACTTAAGTATAATTGGTTGCAATTTATACTAATTTAGTATCACCTTCAGTTTACTTTCAACTCTATATATCACTTTCATTCAAAACTGTAGAAATGGATGCATTTCTTCTTTTGAAAATCACTTAAACTGGTAAGGACATTTCCACTCAAAATAGTTTTTTGCCAGAATAGAGTTACAAAACCAGCAAAATATCAACAATACATTTCTTTCAAATGTACTGATTTAGGATTTTGTAAAGTAAAGGTAAGTGGAGTTTCAAAATACTGGTTGAAAAGACCTGTATTTATCTATTTAGTGTAAAAATAAATCTATGTCATCTATGTTGACAAAGGGCGGATCCTGGGGTGTGAGTGAGTGGGTGAGTTGTTTGGTTTTTTTTACAATGCGCAATAAATGTAAACAAAAAAGGTAGCTACAGAAAAACACTTTCTTTTGTATAAGTAGTGTTCGGTTTTTGTGGGTATTTACAGAGCATAGCTGTTAATTTTGATTTCTTCATGTCCTGCTGTGGCATAAATTATGGTAGCAGAAGGCCAACAAAGATTTCCTACAATTCTATTGCTTATTAAACAATTGTTCCATTGTGTTTCCCTTGTTTTTATTTCTCAAAATATAAGCTAATATTTAGACCAACTAAACTGTTTTAGGTTGCATAACTATATTGAAACTGTGAGTTCTTTAGCCTCCAAAATAATCGCGAAATACTTTCTTGTGCCAACACTTTACTTATTATTGGCCCTCAAAGGCCGAGGAGCCAGAGCTGCACAAGTCCTGGCTCCTCCGTGCTGCAGAGCTAATGCAATCCAGCTGTAAAGGGCAGCTGAGTGAGTGCGAGATTCCATCTCCAGAGCAGTGCAAAGACACAGACCGGCTCTAAGAATCTGATCCAGAACACATTTCCTTTGATCTAAGTTTTTCCTATCTAAATACCTACACTTATTTCTCTGCAGTATTTGTATTCATATCCCCAAGTCATGTTTTGTGATGTGTGCTTTATCCTTTCAATCTCATAAATGTACTAATTTATTTGCATGCCTTTGAGTTTTTACCCTGTCTTACTCCCTGTCCTTATGAACCACTCCTTTCACATCCACAGCCTCTTTTCTGACATGTTATTTTCATTTCCCTTTCCCCAGTACCTTATCCAAACAATAGACCAGAAATAACATAGCTCAGAAGGTAAATCTGATTGTCCCTACCACCATCAAATGTTGACATGAAAGGAAGTTAACACATTTCGTTTGCATCTTCGCTCCTTTAATAAAGTAATGTCTATTTAACCTAAGCAGCCGAAAATGGAAAGAGGATTCTTGGTGTAAAAGCAAGGCTTCAGTAAGGGAAAGTATTCACCCTGTGCCTTAACAGGAAAAGCAACAAATAAAATGGCGAGGTGACTACTCCGCCTCAGGAAAGGTTTCCTAATACCTCCCTGCCCAAGTCTCTTTTTGTGGCTCTAGACAGCAAAAAGGAAGTAGCGGAGAGAATAGAAGCAAGAAATAGGTCATTCCTTGTTTAAAAGTTCATGATGCACAGCGGTTCCTGTCCTCAAAAGCTGCTTTATTGTAGAAAAGCAGCAGGCTGAGCGCAACACATTGTACAAAGTTATTCATTATAGTGTTTTGAGGGTTAAAAAACGAAATAAAACAAAACAAAACCCAAACGACAAAAGACCAAAACACAGAATAGTTGCCATAGTGAAAAAAGAACCTGTGTTTTACTAGAACAGAGGCAACATTGCATAATAAAGTTCTGATCAACTCTTCTTTTGATATAACAGTTTGCTCTCAAGGGAAGATTTATGTAGATCCATAGGTTTTATCTTGATTTGACTTACACAGTAGAACTATTGCCTGGCAGATGCAGAACTTCACTGACATAACAAGCATGCATGTTATGTTCTGTCCTCTGTTTGGTACTTGCTCAGAGGTACTACTGACAAATAGTAAATGTTCCTCCTTGTCTACGACATTTATACAATAAAGGTTCAAGTTTCAGCTGAACACAGGCTGATTCACTTTAAAGAAACACTTGCCGTTCAACCTTCCTCTTTTCTGCTCTTGTCTAGTGAGGGGAACATGCACAGCAGTGAGGTTAATATGTCAGATTACACTGAATGGGATAGGACAGGGAAAAAGGAAGAATATCAATAGGTCATAGATATTTAACATGAATCTAAAAGATTAATGCATTGGTATGGATTTGTATGATTTCTAGACGAGGCAGAAGTAATGACCAAGCAAAGATGCACAAGCTGCATCCAGACATAGCTCTGAGATCACCATGATAGTCATGTAGCCTATCTCTCACCAGCTGCTGAATGTTCCACAACCTGTGCTGCACGTAGTGTTCATACAGAGTCATAAATGGGCAATGACCTGTTTAAAAAAGCCAAGATCTTATTAGATCTTAAGTAATCAAATACCAAGATCAGAAATAGAGTAGATGCTACTGGTAGAAATCTAAAATCCTGCATCCTCTCCCATTGGTGTCAAAAGCGTGAGTTTTCTAGTCACATTTCTGTACTTTCTTTGGTGATTGGTCTTTTCCATCTGCAGTGGCTCTGACTTAGGGGTCAGACAATTTGGACAAAAGTTAGGTTGAAAAGCAGACCCTAGAGTAAAGTCTCATAAATGATCATTAATACGCTATGGAAAGGAATAAGTCTGAAAATGCCCTTCAGTCTGATAGTCCTTCTAGCTCTCAGAATCTTCTTCAGCTGTTCTCTCAAAAAAGCCACATTTTTTACAATGTATATCAAGACGCAGGCCTAATTTGCCTATATAGTGTCATTCATTTATGTTCCTACACACACATCCCATGTGCCAGTTTTTCTTTTGTTCTGCACCTCCTTTCACAGGATCCTATTTTCTTTCCCATACTATGCCTAAAATTGGAGCATCTTTTCAGCCATTTTAACCTCTTCTCATTTTCTATTTAACGAAATTCATCACCCGCCATTAATTCTGCCCTTTTATTAGATGCTGCGATCAACGTATTATGGTTCAGACACAATGCAAAATGGTCTTAGAAATGCACAGGCAGGTTACAAAAAGATAATGACATGCTAAGAAAGTGAGACTGAAATTGAAGCTTTCATGCATTACATGAGAAGAAAAATTATAAAGATCAGGGGAAAAAAAGAAAGTGGTCTCATCATTTAAAGAAAGCAAGTGTCCTTAAAAGCAGTTCTAAACCAAGTCCCACCTAAGCCAGAATGGGGAGAATCAGGACCTCATAAAATGGTTTCATAGGTAAAAGTTCAAATTTTACCAAGGACTGTATAGCCCTGCTTTGAAATTCCAGCCTGACAATTAAGACAAAGGCAATTTTAAGGATCAAGAAAAACATAATGATCTTAGAGTTTGATGAATATGATGAGTAAAAGTCTCTTAAATGAGTTAATTTGAGACCATGATGGAATCAAAACTTGTATCTTAATGGAAGATGATAATCTAATGGCAAAGCCGCTCCAGATGTTAACATACCAGAGGGAGAGACAAGACAGTGTCAGAGTTCAGGTTTATTTTGCTGCAAGAAGGACATCAGGTCTGTTCTATGAATTATACAAGAGTAAATACATTCAACTTAGGTGGTGAACCGCAAAGCACTCCATTAATATTGCTATTGGAAAAGTTCAGAGCCTAGCCTAAGAAAAACACGTTTATGGAAGAAAGGCACCTCTCCAGACCTTTCCTAAAATCCCTCCCCATGCCACCCAGTAGCTTTCCTCTACCCTCTGTCACTCCAAATATATTAGGTTATTGGAAAGTCCTTACTCTCTTAGGACCACTTCAGATTAGTGATATACATCCTGCACTGCATATTACAGCAGGTGAGAGGATCTTTTGGCTTGCATTCTAACAGAGAACAAATAAAAATCAAGTGTAACAGAATAAAAATATGTCTCAATACAAGTCATCCTTCCACAGAGCTGAACTCAAGTATCAAGTTCTCATCAGATTTATCATGACATCAATAAGAAGCATGAATCATGCACAACTTTTCTCTTTCTAAGCCATTTAGCAAAGTATTTCACTACCAAAGTTTTCCTCAGAGACCTTTCTTCAAAAAGAAATGATAAAGCCTTCTGATTCCAGGGTCATGAATGTTCAGGTTCCCTGACACTCCATGTCTTTCTCCCTCAAGAGTTACTGCGTTTCTGTCTAGCCCCAGACAGTTTAATTTTGGCAAAAAAAAAGGAAGACATGGGCAGAAATTCTGCCATTGTCACAGGCACAAAATATTGCATGCAAATTATTCATAGCTCTATTAATAAACATAATTATGCAAAGCAGCAGATAAGTTTTTCTGTTATACTTATTTTCAAGGAATATTCCAAATTGCAATATATATGTAATAACATTGCTTTTGGTATATGTTGCTTACTGTTTGTTCTTAAAACCAATACAAGAAGGCTAAAATCAGGGAATTCCCATTTATGAATGGAGCTGGAAAGACATCTCGCATTTGGTTTTGAGAAAGAGGTGCAGGAGAAGCTGTGTATCATTGACCTTCAGCTGATGAGTTCCCTGCCTTTTGAAATCTCCTTACAATTCTATGATTAAAAATGATCTTTTGGGATTTCACAAAAGGGAATCTCATCACTGAATTTTAAGGTCAAAATAATTTCCTGTTGTATCTCTGCTTTAAATACACATCCTGTTTTATCAGCTCACTATTTATTTAAAAAAAAAAAAAACTTTTTTCAGATACCATTTTCTTTTAAATACTGAACTTTTGTACATATTGAGATAGTCTTTATTTTAACTTTTTTGAATGTTTAGAATTCTCAAACCTTTCCCTTTTACTTTCACCTTGAAATATACTGTATTGCCTGCACATATTTTAAAAATGTATTTTTAGTTAGGTTTTAACACATTTCTGCAGGAAGCAAAAGTATTTTCCCACATTATTTTAGCATAAAAGATCAGAACTAATGGAGTGAGAAAGAACTCATATTTTTTCCAACTGTTTTGAAATACAAAACACTTGAAAAAAGTGTGAGAAAAAATTTTTCAACACTGCCATTGGAAAATGTTCAGGGGAAAAAAATCAGTACTGCTTACAGATCTTCTGGAAACATCCAACTGCTTTTCTAGTCTAACAGACAGATTGTTTAGACTGTGCATAAGGCAAGAAAATACTCCAAATGCTGTGTGTAAGCCACCTCCCAGAGCTACTGGAAGGACATTACTGACCTTCAAAAAATCAGTGCTTTAGAATAGAATAGAGATAGCTAAAGATAGAATAAAGACTATCTCAATACTTACCTAATCCATATTTTTTTCCTGCTAGGAATTTGATTCTTAATGCTATAAAAAAGAAGCTAAATCCCTTCTGATTACCAGCTTTCAAAAAGGGACACAGTAGGCCAACATAAATTGTTTTTTAAAATTGGAAATCTTGCAAAGAACAATTAAAAACCCCAGTAAAACACTGAAGCGAAACACATCCAATGAATGTTAATCTACAGAGTAATGTCCTATTTTGGCCAAGGCTCACACTCGCTTAGTTTTATATTTGTCAATTTTGTTGACTTCAGTGACTAAATCTCTATACAAGTCTTTCCAGAGTTAAGATCTCATTTAGGAATTGGAGAAAGTAATAGTGAAAATACAAACAACTCAAGATATCTAAACTTCATTTTGAATTCTGTTTACAACAAAAAATGACAGAGTCTATCTAACTGCAGCAGAAACTTACAATGAAAAATTTTTTCTTTATTCTGTCTTGTCTTTAGTATTTGGAGTGATTAAAAAAATCCCACAATATACAAGTTTTTCAGGAACCAGAATTTGTGCTAAAACACGATTTCACATCACAATTTACAAAGATTATTTCCAGGTGTTTTCTAATTAGCAGAGTAGCAGACTTTGCAGTTTGCATTCACATTATCTGTGTTCACACATTTACATTGCATTCAGCAGCTTCGTAATCCCTCAAAGGCATTTTTTAAAATGTAAAGGAAAAAACAGATTATGAACTCTAAAAGAGCATTGTAACCTATGTCAGCTTAGCCTTTCTTACAGAAGCTTTATCCTTTCCTCCCTTAGAAATATCAAAACTGACTTGGTTTTAGCAGTGCACAGAAATTCCTGTCTAAAAAATTTTTGTTACATACATCTGTTTCTCCTGCCAGAAACTTTCACCACTTCCTTTCCTTGTGCAAACCATTAACATGTTGAATCAACTCTGCCATATTCAGAAAATAGTGAGTAGTGTCTTTCCTCCTAATTTCTTTCTCCATCAGGGAACTCAGGGAACTCAGGTAAACAAGAATGAGTTAAATTACAGGTCATAAATCGTAGGAAAGAAAATATTTTCCGCAGTAGCAGGAGACAACATAACACTAACAGTAGGTTCTTTCCAATGTATTTAATCACCTGTGTATATTAGTAAGCTCTTCTGTCACGTTCAGTCATGTTACCCTCGCACAGATTCAGTCTGCTGGGTTTTTTAACCTCTACCACATTAACTAATCTACACCTCTCAGACTGGCACTTATCTGGAATTGGACTCTGAGTGGTAAAATAAAGCTGTCATTAATTTACTGCAAACATATTCCCACTCTAGATATTTAATTTACTTATGTCATCTTCAACAAAAGAGAAGTAATAACAAAGTATTAATATTGCTCTTTTTTTCCCACCCATTTTTATATAGTTTTTTAACCACTGATCTCAAGACAGTCTTTAAAAAAAGTTATCTATAATTGCCCTCACTTTTGCTCTAGACAATCAATTAAATGCAGGTTTTATGAATTGGTTACCAGCGACTATATTTGAGTTTTCTAAACATGAACATGTACTTAAATACTGCTAACCAGGAAGCTCTTGTGATACAAAACCAAAGCTGTAAGCGTGCAAATTTACAATGTTTTTTCCGTAGGTTAAATGCTCAGGGAATATTGTGGAGGAAGGTGAGGTACGATACCATTTTCTTCCTTTTATTGACTCAGTGTTAGTACCCCAAATCAGTGTACTTATCATCATTTTGGTATTTCCTTTACCATTGATTAACTCAGAATTTGCTCTTCCTAAGCTAAAAATTAGGACTATTAAAGTCAGTGCAGTTACATTGCTATAAAGTCGGGGTTAGTTATCAGTTCTAAATATTTCCAGATAATTACACATGTGGAGGTTGACATTTCAGCATGCAATTAAAGGCTAGGAATGTATCAGACCACATGCAAGTAACACTTGGCGTGATATTCAGTTTCTACTGCTGCTTCAGAGATTCTTTAGCGACTTCCTAAAATGTTTGCCATATGTTACCTTTTCTTTTACTATGAAGAGGAATATTATTTCTTTATCTGACACAGGCATCACTGATTTACTGAGATATTCTCTAGAGCTATGGTTCATCAAAGTGAAAGCCAAACAAATGCCACACTGGTCTATATATAATAAGTGTTGCCCAGTTTAGTTTATGTCACTACAAATCACCTCACCAGGCACTGGCATTATCCCTCTTCTTAGCCTCAGTGGGTCATTTCTACCTCCAGGTAAACACATGTTTGCAGGTAACGCTTTCACCCAGCCGATTGATTTGGAGGTCTTGAGCAGTGTGAAGGTCAGAGTTCAAATTGCTGCCCCAGGCTGTCACTGAAGACACTGGGAGCCATGAGAAAAAGCCCCAGCTTTTGAAAGACAAGGGGTGCCCTTGCGTTAGTAGGGCAATATATGGGTTCAATAAACTGATATCCTTACAAGGAAAGCAGTATTGTTTTCATCATCTTACTATAATGTTATCATTCACATATGAAAAAAACCAAAGACAACAAATGAAAGTAGATACACAACCAGTTCAAGCTAGGTGGTGGCATAAAGAATAAAGAGGTAAATGCATCACATAAGAGTAACTCTTTCTCTTCAGACCTTTCTTCATGAAAGTTGTGAATTTTTTGAAGGAGTGTTCATAACGAGAGCATTTAGCATATTGAAATTTGGGGTTATAGTGCAAGAACCAAATACCCACTGCATAAGTACAGTTTAAGAGAATAACAGAATAACAGAATTAAGCACAGTATAAGAATTTATTTACTTACTGCACCAAGATTAAATTTGTCAAGCAAATGAGTGACTAAATGAAATTTGCTGTTTAAGTTGTACTTACTAACCAAAACATTTATGGAAAAAAAGACATATTATAAATACATTTCTAGAGGTAAAAAATATTCAGAAAGTGGGGAAAAAATGTAAAGGATTGTTGACTACGGTAACACTTCCTCAGCAACACTAGTTCCGTGCTGAAATATATCCACAGTCTATCCAGCACTACATCTTTCTAAAAAAAAGATCAGATCCAAACTCTGATACATGTTTGCATGCAATGTGAACCATAAATTGTATAATATAAAGTCTGCTCCAGATCTTTTTACAAGATGGAACTAGAAAGAACTTGATTAAGTGCTCAGTATTAGTAAAATAGAGAATTCCTTCCATTTTAATTGATTTATTCAGATTCTTCAACCTTTATAGGAAAGGCTGGAGCCTTAAACAATGTATTAGAAATAATTTTAAATGGATATTTGGCTGGTTTTGAGTCTGGATTCAAAATTATTTAAATCTTCAAATATTCCAAATCATTGTAATATGTTGAGAATATTCAGTATATTCTGGAATTCATCTTTCTCAGGTGAATCTGACAGTGGTATTTGTGTGGCCATATGCCATAGGCTCTTAAAGATTAAGAGTGTTCAGGTATCTTTGTTCCATTAAACTTAAACCACCAAATCATCAAAAGTACTTACTGCAGGTTGCTGCGCTACATGACTTTTTGACTGTTGTTATTTGCCTTTAGGAAACTGAAAAATCCAAATAATTTTGTGGGTACAAAATTCTTGTAGGAACAAATTAGGAAATTTCCAGAGAAAGATTTCAGCTACATTAGTTGGGAAAAGAAACCTGGCCTCCATTACAAACTAGAGGTTCTTGGTGCCATGAACCTTAAAGAAGCATTAAAGCCTCTTACAAAATTCTGTATGTCTTTGATCCTGTTAATGCTTCAATGTGAGGGTATAATCATATTTGAAGTTATAATTATTTGTGTGGCTACATATTTCAAATGGTTGATAAGGTTAACAAAGTTTATTAGAAGGCTAATAAAGTTTAATCTTATTCAAACAGGTGCAGAGTGCACATTCTTATGAAGAAAAAAGTATTTACAGCTGTTGTGAGTGAGCTTAAAATAATTATGAAAATCATTAATCAGTGCCAGTTGAACAAATTGTGTTGAAATTACATGCAACCATAGGCTTTTGGCTTAAAATAAAATTATGTGTTTTCTTTGCTTCTCTCACACTTTCCTTGCTGTTCTCCTTTCTTTTAAATCATCAATCCCTTTATATTCTTACATTCTTTCAGGCAGAGAATGGTATTTATCATTCAGCTTCCTTCTACTAAGAAGGACATCTGTGCATGTTTATTTAACCAGCTTCAAGATTGAATCTGCATTTTCATTACTTGCATGGTTATTCCTACTGCCTCCAGCGGAGATGGCTCTGTAACAATTTGCAGGTATTGTGTTCAAAGACTGTTTCTTTTCTCCAAAGTTCACAGAATTCAAGATGTGCTTTTAGGTGCAGAGGTTAGGAAGTCTTGTAAAACAAAATAATTTCTTGCTTCAAAAGAGCAAGAAGAATTATAGGTATAGAAAAGATGTCTCAGGTCCTGGGTAGCATTAAAATGTTTAAGTCCTTATCTTAAACATACACTTTGCCAAGTAGCTTAGTTCCTCACCTATTTCAAATAGGCCTAAAAAAGGAAAGCTAATGAACATGACATGAAGTTCTGCTGATTAACACTGGGATAGTCAGACTCCTTTTCCCAGCCTTACTCTTGCTTTATGTATTAACAGTTATTGGTTGACTGCAGGAATAGTTTTCCGAAGAGGGACTGTGCATGCTAAACCCCTTGTTAGGTAACAACCTGACTGCAAAACCAGAGATGGGTTGGACCTTGCCTAATGGCTGGTTGAAGGGCATTCTTGCAGAACACAAGGGTCTGAACTTCCTCAAGGGAACCAGTAAATCCAACGTTCTTGGTTTTATCCTATTAAGGCTGGGAAGCATCAATTTTGGCAGAATTTTTTTTTTTTTAGAACCTGCACTGTCAGTAGTATGTGTATTCCAAGCAGAGCTGTCAGTTTTAAGTCTTTCAAAGAATTGAGGTTCAGGGATGGCTGAGTTGTAGATTTCAGACAGGCGTAGGAGAGGGACAAGTAACAAGCATACAACTCTGCTCTGAGGGTAGCAGTTCCTCGCCTCACAAAGAAGAAATGAAGCCACCTAGGAATTTCGTTTGGTAAAACTGAGTCCACTGTACAATTTTAAATACTAAGGCAGGTGTTCTGTGGATTTGTTAGCCACTTAAGTTTTGCTGATTTGGTACACAATGACAGTTGCTTATGAATATCATCAATAATTAGCTCTTGGTCTATAGATAGTTTGGGGAAAAATGCTTCCACATAGTTTTTCAGCTGTGGATAAACTGGAATAGTTTGTAAGTATCTGGCAACTTGTATAGTTTGAACATCACCAATTGAATTATTAATCTGTACATAATTTCTCATAAAAAACAAATGTAAGATCTTGAGTATTAATACAGAGAAATATATCTATTAAGAAAAGAGTCAATGAATATATTCAAATCAGGGTTGCCTTTAAAATTCTGATAGAACTAATATGTACACATAAGATTGTGCATGTGAACAGCATATTATGATTTTAGCAGAGACAAGATAACAGTTGGTTCCAGGTATACCAAAATATTCTGAAAAAAGGTCAATGGGATGTTGTTTTTCACTGCCTCTACTATGTTCCTTAGCAGCCCATTTGAAGAAACAAGAGTATACAGATAAAACCATTATATTTTTTTGGCCTACAATAATTAGCTCTCCTACACAAACTTCCTGACCAATTACATGTCATCATAGGTGTGCAGTAGTCCACCAAATACAGTAGTTCACATGGTTTTCCAGTTTCATTACAGGACCTCCAACTGAAAAAAAATAAATCTATCAAATTGAACAAATAACAAAAGGCAATTTCTCTCTCTCGGAGAAAGCTCAACCTTTCCTCTGATGCTAATTCACATCTTGTTGAGGCAGATTTTAATCCTATAGGAACGTCTTGAGAACAATTGGAGAAAAAAAAATAACGAATGCTTTAGGTTACATATATCTATCTGCAAAAACTCTTCCAGGCAATATATCTATACACTCTTCTATTTATCTCAGGCCTCTTCACTCTTTTACAAGACAGTACTTAACTGTGTAGTAATCAAGTGCACACTATGATTCTGCTACTTTAATATCTTAAATCCTCCCTTCCACTAAAGATAGACCTATGCATGAGTAGATAACTGTGTAGATAACGCCATGCAAGAATTTTCATATACCATGGCCATTAATCTTAGCATATTTCTTAGGAACAACCTTACTAGAAGAGCAATAGTATTCAAAACAAAAACTTGGCAAAAAAAAGTGGTTGTTTTGCTTTTTCTTTGAATTCTGTATATCACTTTAACACATAAAACTGGTTTTCTTATTGTCAGTTTTGAAATGCCAATTGTTAAATTCATGACATTAGAATCACCTAGGTTCTTTCTTACATATGATAACTGGTAACAAAAATTAAACTAGTACCTGTATTAGGTTTTTTGTAAAGTGATCATAGAATTTTGTCCTGCATTGCATAAAAACAAAAGAACAGGCGTGCAAATGGAAAGAGACATTTCAATGAAAACTTGTAGGTTTTTATCTCATCTCCAACAATGGCAAAAATGGAAATGCTTAGGAAAAGAGTATAAAATCAGGATTATTATCCAGATTATATTTTGCAGATAGTCCCTTGAAATAGTTTCTAAACATAAAATTATCCTATGTTTCAGATTTATTAAGGAAGATAAAGAAGGCTAGTCTTTTGTGAGGTCGAATAAGTTGCTCTGGATCTTCATTATATCTACTGGGACCAAGGTCTGACTAGCTGACATTAATAAACTTTATTTATCCTGATGAGGTCTGATAACCCTTAGAACTCACTTATTCCTTCAAGCGGATTCCCTGTTCATAGTGATATGGAAAAAGAATGTTTTCGTTCTTCTTGCTTGAGTACAAGAAGTTGCGTACCTTCACTACTTCAGCTGGTAACGTACCCCCAACCCAGCTTTTTGGAATTTGTGCACCTCAGACTCAGAACTTTTATGAAACAGGCACTTTGATACACTTTCGTAAGTCAAAATCTCATTTTCAAATGAAAATTCTCATGAACTTTTTAACCTCTTCTGCTTCACCATGAAATTCTATTTTAAAGTGATAAAAATTACACTAATTAAATTGGATGTGTTAAGGTGTGTTATAGACCTCTTAAACCACTGTAGAGATAGAAAAGGAAGACTAACATGCTGGCAGTTGGTTTCTCAGTAAATCCTTAGAATATATCAGCATACAGGAAAAATCAATATTTTAACAGAAAGTAGAATAAAAGATGAAAAATGATGAATCTCATGGAAGCCCATAATCTTATGAGTGTCATATCAGCCTGGCAGGCATTCATTGTGGATAAGTAATCTTAATATCACAGGATAAAGATTACATAAAGGACTTGCCAATATTTTGTTATGGAAATGAGAATATTCAGGGTTAAAATAGAACCAAGCGATTTCTTTTCATCACCAGGTGAGAAGATCAGCAAAAACTCACGTGGAGCATCTTTCTGTATCTCTGTGGGAATTCTGCTTCTTGTGATCTGCAGCTGCCAGATTTAATGTGCTGAATTTATTATACACAAAGTTGTCTGACTCACAGTCCTTTTTATTTCCTCAGCATAGAACTGCTTTATGTTGTTGTTCAACAGCATAAAATGGTTAACTAGAGCATGTTTTTGCACTATATACCCCACAATACAACGAAAAATGACATGGGCTATCAAATATATTAAATATGTGCTAAAAATAAGTGTCTGTACCACCTGCATATTATTTGTAAAACAGCCTCTAGTTCCTTCTCCAGATTCCTTTTTAAAACATTCAACATATATGATGATTCTTGTTGTTGATCTCTGACCACCTCACGTGTCATCCCTGAGGAAGTCATTAGTTTGTTCAGGACAAGAAGTCATTTTTTCTAGTTGTCAACAAAATACCTGAACAATTAATAACATCAATATTTTTTATTTGAACCGTAGTAAAACAGAGCCCCAGCTGAGAGCAGGGATTGGTGATATCACTGTACCACTGAGTGTTATCAGTGAGTAAAAAAGGGTGGGACTGTGTATAACTGTGCTGCATAGAGTCACTTCTATTTGGGCATCTTTTACCTTGCACTCATCACGTACATGATTTAAGATTACTCAGATATCATTTATTGGCTAACATAGTAGATAGCAAGGATTAACATACAAGTAGCATAAGCATTGATGTGCTTACCATGCCCCAGGCAGGGACATATACAGCTGATAAGCCTCTCGGAGCCAGAACATTGTCAGGCCACTGGGGAAGAGTTGGATCTGTTACTTCTTGGAATTGGCTGATTCTTGAGTTGCTGTCTTCTAATGCTCTGCTTTGTCTTGCTCGTTTTATACTTTTTCATATCGGTATTTTTCCCCTTGTATCCTTGGGCTGTTGACTACTACTGTCCCAGCTACTGCACTTCTGTTTGTGGTTTTACTTTTCTTATCTTACATAGCTTCAACTCACATACTTTCTCATTTCTTTATAACAATTTTTTCAGTAAAACAAAGCCTTAGCTACAGAGCTGTCATGCACTAAACTAAGCCTGGATCATATTCAGCTGAACCCTTAGGCTGTGGGTTACAAGAACAGCAGCATTCACAGCTGCACAGATTTATGCAATGTTAGTGGTGAGCCTGGATTATGTTCTGACCATCCCTGCTGAGCTCAATGCCTTATCTAGTAGGTCACATTGCCTGCCTTCAGTAATGGCACATGCATAGTAGCATTGCCCTAATCACTGTGCTACAGAACGCCAGTAAGATTGCAAAGTCACTATTCAACATTTGCAGATGCTGTAATTGAGTTCATGATATCACCTAATTCACTGCCTTTTCTATTTATACATTCTCATATAGACTCATCATATGATCACCTACTCTTTTAAAGAGGAATCCTGCATTATTTAGCCCTCATTTAGGAAGGAGCTATTCAATATCCTGTTGCCTTGCACTTCCAGTGCCTGATTTGTTGCACATTATTAAAGACAATTAGTAATTCCTTATGGCATTCACTGTGAAGTTCATCTCTGCGGTTAACTACAAAGTTTAACCACAAATGTCGGCTGTGCCATTCAGGACAGGTGGGACCTTGCTTCTAGACCAGAAGACGTTTATATAGCAGTTGTTTCCACTCATGCCATTAAAATTCAAAGCTCTAGCATCAATCTTCAATATTACTGTGGTTTATTTTTGTACCAACAATAGGTGATAGTTGAGTGTTAACAACCTACTACCCCTTTTCCTTCAATTGTTGATTGTCACAAAAATAAAGGCAGAGTTGGGAAATACCTCAGACCTGTAGGAAGTCGTTTAACACAACAAGCCTATAAAAACAGGGCCTGCAGCATTGGTGTCAAGTAAGGATGTAACTGTTGTCCATTCTGCTGTCTGCAGGAATTCTCAATCGCTTTCTCTGCCTGTCCCAGGATCCAGGGAGAAAGAAAGATGAATTGAGAAATATTGAGGGAAATCTATCTGCAAACAGTTTAATTCACTCTCTGTGAATAAAAATCACAGACCTTTAGGTAACAGCTATTTCCACGACTGACTTTCACTTGAGACTTCTGGTCAGAACTTGAAGCCTATCTACTTTTAGACCCTAATTATTTTTTTCTATCTGTACAACTAGGTCCAACCCCAGTTCCAGTCCCTGACTTCTTGAAAGGTCAACCAAAATATATTTTATATATATATTTCATATATTTATTTATATATAAAATCAAGGGATATTTACCAAGTAGACAATCACCTGTTCTTCTCTAGTTTAAGAATAAAGCCTTTATTGTGCAAATCACTAAGGCAATGTAAGAAATGTGGGTTGAAGAGGAAAACCTTCTGTCTGAACCAACACAATAAAAAGGAGGTATCTAAATCTCACATATAACTACAATTAAAATAGGTGTACTCAGCATCCATCAGTATTCACTTCCTAACGTCTTCTTTCTTGTCTCCAGGAACCATGTAAACAAAACACCCGCACCAGATCTGTGAATTCTGGATAAAAGGCACCAAAATTCTCATTTTATGACAGGAGTGATCAGGTATCAGTTGTCTGCAGAAAATTTTATTTTTGCTTTATACCTTTGGCCAGAATCAGGTGTTTCCTTGAATATAATTTCTGTTGTGTATGTGATCAGCTTATCAATTGCCTAGCAGTCTTGACTAGTATTTTTGTTCTATGTTAGTATTTTGAAAATCCTTATCTTATCCCTGTCAGCCTACAAAAATCATATTGTCATAATGCACCGATGTAACTATGTCCACAGAAACCTAAGAACAAATACTGTTCCAGCAAAATAAATGTGACATGTATATTTTATTTTCTTTCCCAATGTAATGAGCTATATGGGTAAAAATAAGCTCACAGAACAAAGGGCTATACTGTTTCAGTAGGAAACCAAATCCTCCACTAGGTCACAATCTCATTACATCTGACTTTCCCATTTATAATAAAGTTTCCTTTCTCTGATTTATTTGAGAATTTAGAAAGCAAGGTGGTTTTTTTGGAGTACAGACACCCAATTACTTGGTTCCAATTAATAATGGTATAATTTGGGGATATATTAATTAGTAATGAGAGGTTGTACTTTCCACAAATATACTAACAATTTTTCATTTTAAAGATCACAGATTTTCATACTTACAACACCCTTTTTTCATCAAAAGCAACATGAGCCAGATATTTTGCATTTTATTTGAAAAAACTCCCCATAGTTGCATGTAAGTTATAAATAAGTATGCCCAGGTTTTCCTGAAGTAAGGACTATTGATTATCTTTTCCCTCTTGTGCAGCTCAAGTTCAGTGTCATTCATCTGCTGTACTGCATGCATGAGGTATTGTCTGATACAGGATCCTGATTTTTTAATAAGAATTTTGCATTCTGGCAGTCAATGAGACTGTCTTAGATAATTTATTAACTCCTTTGCTCACAAATAAAACTGATTTGGTTCTGGAGAAATCCATGGACAATTTTTTGTGTGTGACAGCATGACGCATGTTTTCCACGATGAAGCGATACTCTCCTATCCCCTCATCTTTCTGTAGATATTAAGCACTGATAGTCTTCACTCTGCTGAAAAGGACTTCTCTGATTTGTAACACTCATGCTTACTAATTTAACTATAAAGGTCAATTAGCTGGCTGAAGTGCTCAAATGTGTCAGTAGTAAAATAGCCATTGTAGCAAGGACTTATCTACTGTTAACATAAATCATTTCTCCCTTTTAATAAGACAAAAAGTTAATATCAGCTGTACATTGCTTATATCTTGTTCATTGTTTCAAGTTCAGTTTTCTATGGTGCAATTAAAGTTATGTTTCCTGGAATGTATTTCAACACAATTTAGCAGGAAAGAGTAGGTGGGGAAAGTAGAAAGAACACAGCCACAGGTTTGGATTAATTGAGCACAATCTTTGCAGCAGACTCAGAGTTCAATAATGAACAAATTATTTTTATGTAGCAGGCCAGCAGAAGGCAAAATTCAGATATAACCCCATAATAAAATTAAACAGAGAAATGAAGATTACTCTGCTGTTCCTGGCATGAGTATTGTTAAGCTTTCATAGACGTGGTTTGTAATTTATTTACTTTTTCCACTGCCTTACCCTGCCTCTTTTTCAGTTGCTTAGGCATTTTGCAGAATTGAAGAGTATACCAACAGCACCGGGTGTGTTACCACTTGTCATGAAGCAATTCTCTACTTAAAAGACAGTCGATGGCTTACAGTTTGTTCCTCCCCGTGACCTCTGGAGCCCTACTGATCTAATGAACCTCAGTTCCTTTATAGCAACCCATCAACATGGAACCGGCCCAGAGCTGCTACAGCTCATTAGAGTTTACACCTTCTTATTTGTCTTTACCTTACAGTTATGTACCAAGTTTGGAGAAGATGAGGGAATTATCTGCAAATTGGATACATATATTTTGTTAGGCAGCCAAATTTATACAGGTCTATATAAGTAAATTACTACCTTAAGGCAGTTTATTTGGCTGAGTCTTTCCACATCCATTCTGACTATATACACTCTCTTTAAAGTACTGTAAATCTAACTGTCCCCTAAATCACCTTAGAGACCTCTCTTCTGTCAAACGGGATAGGATTAAAGCCATCAAGAGTATTCCAAAGTATATGTGTTTCTAAAAATCATAATACTGCTTTTATTCTATGTTTATGACAATGCAAAAGAATTATTGATTTATCCAAAGGCAGCAAAAAGACTTTCTGAAAGTATTGAAAGGCATTCTGAATTAGAATGATGAAGTGTTTAATGGCTGATACTCTATGGCAGAAAGCAGCATTCTATCATTACAATATATGCAACAGTCAGGCTTTTGCTAAAATGTGTTCAGCTTTAGAATGTGTTATTTATTAAATAAACTTGACTTTCATTTGCCTCTTTCATTTTCTCCTCCCTTTTCTATTATTCTAGGATATTTTATAGCCATTTGTATTCAAAACAAAATGTTAAGATTGTAGAATGTTTCCTGCCAAATGAGTGGTTTAAGTCCAAAGAAATGTATACCAAACGGCAGCATATCTAGTGAAGACTGGCTGTTGCTTTCTCTAGCAAAGTTATATGATTTGGTTTCTTCTGAGTTTGTTTTTTAGGGTGGGTTTTTTGTTTTTCTTTTTGTGAACTTTAAACGGCTTTACCAGAACCTTGTCTCAGTCCTACTTAAAGCCACAGAAAAAAACAAAGCCATTCCTAGCTGCTTCTTCATAGGTCTCAAAGATATTTAAGTTCTTTCCCCCCCCAAGTATCTCCAGCTTGCTGAGTGCCACTGTTGACTAAAAGAGGAAGGAAACAGTCTAATAATGTACACACTGGAGTGTACTTAGCTATTCATAGCTGATAATGTCTTTCAAGGAAGACAAGTTTAATTGCCCAAAATACTAGACCAAATTCAAATTATCTTCCTTCTCTCCAGTGCACTAAGGAACACACATGTGCGTGTGCGCACACACACATGCACAGTGGTTGTGGAGGGTGTTCTTCACCCTGGAAATAAGCTGTGTAAAATATTAGACAAAAGAGTTAGAAACTAGTTGCCCAAGGGACAAGCATGGCTTCCTGGTTTTAAAAAGTAGATCAGGTGGTTGCCTTTACGAGGACATAAACTCATCTGTCACATGGGCTTCCATTTACTGATAGAAAGATGAGAAAATGAACTGAATGGACTCACAGCTGCAGAAATACACCAAAAAAAAAGAAGGTAGTTTTCTACACCAAAGAATTAACTCAGCATGTATTCAATCAAGATTGTATTCTTCTATCTTAGTAATTAGATGGAAGATAAAATGTACTTATCACATTTCTGCTCTTTTTTGTACAAATAAAACTGCTGTCCTCTGCTACACTTCCTCCGTCGCTCTCTCTTACTTAGTTTTACAAAACTTAATGAACAATTTATTATAGAATAAGATACTCCATACTGCATTTCATGACAAAAAACCTTAGCATGAAATCTCAATGCTACTGTATCATTTTGCAAACTTTATTTTTTTTAATTTCTTTTTTTTCAAATAAGGAAACGATCTCAAATGAAATTAATTGTCACAAAGCTTACTGGTGTCAGTGAGTTTGCAGACGACACCAAGCTGGGTGGGAGTGTTGATCTGCTGGAGGGTAGGAGGGCTCTGCAGAGGGACCTGGACAGGCTGGATCGATGGGCGGAGGTCAGCTGTATGAGGTTTAATAAGGCCAAGTGCCGGGTCCTGCACTTGGGTCACAACAACCCCATGCAACGCTACAGGCTCGGGGAGGAGTGGCTGGAGAGCAGCCTGGTGGAAAGGGACCTGGGGGTGCTGGTTGACAGCCGGCTGAACATGAGCCAGCAGTGTGCCCGGGTGGCCAAGAAGGCCAACAGCGTCCTGGCCTGTATCAGCAATAGTGTGGCCAGCAGGAGTAGGGAAGTGATCGTGCCCCTGTACTCGGCACTGGTGAGGCCGCACCTTGAATCCTGTGTTCAGTTTTGGGCCCCTCACTACAAGAAGGACGTTGAGGTGCTGGAGCGTGTCCAGAGAAGAGCAACGAAGCTGGTGAGGGGCCTGGAGCACAAGTCTTACGAGGAGTGGCTGAGGGAACTGGGGTTGTTCAGTCTGGAGAAGAGGAGGCTGAGGGGAGACCTTATCGCTCCCTACAACTACCTGAAAGGGGGTTGTGGCAACGAGGGTGTTGGTCTCTTCTCCCAAGTAACCAGTAATAGGACAAGAGGAAATGGCCTCAAGTTGCGCCAGGGGAGGTTTAGATTGGGTATTAGGAAAAATTTATTTACTGAGAGGGTGGTCAAATGTTGGATCAGACTGCCCAGGGAGGTGGTGGAATCACCATCACTGGAGATGTTCAAAAAAAGTGTGGATGTGGCACTTCAGGAGGTGGTTTAGTGGGCATGGTGGTGTTGGGTTGATGGTTTGGACTTGATGATCTTAAAGGTCTTTTCTAACCTTAATGATTCTGTGAAAGCATGTAAAAAAGATTCAAAACAAAAAAAAAGAAATAATTTTTTAAAAAATCCACACAAGTACAGAAGCCAAGTTTCTGAAGGAAGCTGCTGCCATAGAGCACATTTAGCATATGAATTCCCAGCTCTCTGCCAGGGCATAGCTGTACTCATCCCACATTTGCACATCAGTGTTACCATTCCTTACCCTAAATATTAGGATTTCATGTGCATGATCCTCTTTACCTCTCCTGAGAAGTAGGGCCCAATCCTATGCCTGCCTACCTTCACTTTTCCCATACTCTACCTGTGTTCTCTCGCTTCATAATCTCTGCCCTTGCTATGTCACATTAGCTTAACTATGCCTCCATATTCAGAATGGAAAGTACAAGTCTTCTACAGGCAAAGCAAGCTGGGGAATAAGTTATGTACATATAGCAGCAATTTTCCAGAAAATATAGTTGTTGTATGTAGAAGTTTGTCTTACAGACCAAACGAGAACTTCCTTGCAGAAGATACTGCTCCTGTCACGTGAAAGTGATCACATTCCCTCATTGGTTTATGCAACACGGATTCATAACAGCTGCTAGAGGCACACTGAAATCTCCTAAAATAAAGAATGAGATAAAAAAATATAGCCAGCAGTCTGAAACACCTTATCTACAGTGTATTAATGATGCACTTAGGAAAGATTACTACAAAGGACATAGCACAAATTCACAACTCTTTACAAGTTATCTGCACCACACATATAAAAAAGTCATCATTTAAGGCCATGTACCTATTTTGCATATGATAAAAGATTGTTTTGTACTTGTGGCTTCCAGGGAGGGGAGGGGACAAAACCAACATGGCTTACCCAAGTTCAGAAGAGCTACCACTCACAACTTGTTTCAACAAGATCTAAGGATCACAGAAAGACTCCTGAGGGTATTTGACTTCAATCCGCAATTTACAGATCAATACGAGTCCATAAATTACTTTAAGGGAGTAGCAAATTTATCTCTAAAAACCACAATATTTTCAGCAGGCTTCAGTGTACCAGAAAGGGTTCAGATATTAATGAAAAAAAGAACTCTTGGACCACATGAAAAACTGACTGGAAAAATCTCCTTAATGAAAATGATTGACCAGTCTGTAGCAATAGAAGCCCCAGTTCATCAAGATGTACAACCAAAAGCTTGAATATCAGCAGGCAAATTGCATCTTTTTTGATCTGATGTAAAGCCAGTTCTCTAGTGCTAGAAACAGCACGTAAGGTTTCAGGTAACACATTAACATCCTTGTCTTAATTGTGTTGCAAGTGCAGTAAGAAACAGAATGTTGGAATGAGCATGCGTGTTGAGGGGTGGTATGCTTCATGAACGTGTTGCAGGAGATGATTCCAGCTGCAGAGAGAAACTAGAAGCTGATAAGCTAAATAGCCTTGAAATTTTTTTGTGTGTGGGCAGGATGTATTCTGCTCCAGCCTTTATCCTGGAACTCCCCAACAGCCCTGGCTGCCAGCCAACATTCACAATCCCTCGAAACAGAATCAGTAGGCAGAAGACCCTACTACTTCTGGGTCTGTTTCCATTTTTTTTGGCTAATAGTAGAATTTGCGCTTCAGCCAGCTGCTTGACTGGGGTCTCTAAATGCTCATAAAATTTACATAGAAACTCTGTGTAACTAAAAGGTATCCGAGATAAAAAAAACAACCAATGCCACTTATTCAAAAAACAAGGCTTTCCCTCCGCTTCTGCATTTCTTGCTACTGCCATTATGTTAATTTCAAATTAATGTTTTTAATAAAGAAGTTGTAATTATAAGACTAGTGCAAACCGTTCCTTGTGAAACAGTGAAAGCATCACATATATCCAAAAGCAGAGCTTAGTTGTAAAGGAATAGGCTACTGTATTGGAGGAAGCTTCGTATCTTATTTCTATAGACTTGGATAAAAGGAATAATTTGAAGTGTATTGTTGTATAACAATGAGCTTTTGCTTTCATGGACATCCTTTGTTTTTCCTGTGTAACATTTTATTTCAGATAATGGTATTAGCCTAAGAAAGCAATCTTAGTAATGGAAAGGGAAAGACATCTGTCCTTATTCTCAGAGACAGAGCTTGTGACAACGTTTACCAATGAGGCTGTCCAAATTTCCCAAAGACAGACCTATTTTTTACTTGCTCATGCTATCATGAGCTTTGAAGCCATATAGGCTGGAAATTTTGATGCTCCAAAGGCCTATGTCAAGTAATTTGTGTGTGCATGTGCAAGGAAAGCTTCCTCCCAAACAAGATCAGACCAAAAGAGCTTGTCTTGACAAACTGGCCAGAACCAAATAATTGTCCTTTTAAGGCTTACAAGCTGTATGCTTTGTTGCAGAGTGTTGCAAAATTTATTTTGCATATTCTTTTCACTCTGAGAGCATTTTATCAGATTTAATTGAATCTCTCAGCCACATTTTACTTCTTCACAGCGTGCTATAGACTGCTGCAGAAAGGGTCAGAAGCTCCATCTACTTGCTGTAGCTAAGTCAGTGGCGGGGCAGGGCGGGGGGGTGGAGGGCATAGAAAAGACTTCCATAAGATCATTAAAATCCTGCTGGACTTGGGGAGCTTGATTATCCACAAATTGTGGCTGCAGCTGTCAAGGGGTTTGTATGAATTTCCATTTCCTTACCATGCTGTGTGCAGGCTCTAGACACAAGAGCACAGAAACAAAATCTGTCCAGTATTTGCAGTGTCTCCATCTAAACAACATCAAAAAGCGTAGCTACCTTCATCAGCTGTGAAGAAAGATAGCGTATCAGAGGTGAAAAAACGGGGACGAAGATCTTGGGTGAGAGATTGGGACTGAAGCTATGGAAAGTACTAATGAGGGAGAAGACCTGATACACATGATGAATGGCAACGATTGAGGCCAGAACCAATGACAGAGAATAAAACATGATCCTGTAATGACGCATATACACCCATAAAAACCATGAAATCACATTTACATGTATTAAAATAGGACCAAACAGACAACTTTTGTCATTTTCTGTGTTTGTCTTCAATTTCAGTATAATTTTCCCTGTTTTTTCTTTTCCCAGCCCAGGAATATTCTGTGTATGTGCACATAAGCCACATGAAAAACACAATTAAATGAATTAGTATCCGTGATATTTGGTATGACTGAGTTATATTCTCTACTCAAAGCAGTGATTCAGCCCTTTTGTTAGACTACCTCCCCAAAATAAGTCAGCTTTCATTTTCAGGACCAGAATGAGTTCGTGAAATTAAATAACAACTGTATCTTCTGGCTAATTTTAGAAAAAGGCCCTTTCTCAGAGTTTCATCTTTCCCTCTAGTGATATTATTAACAACTACTGATTTAACTCATACTGGAAATCTTATGTTCAGGTTTAATTGAGGACTTGAGACTATAATTAAGCTAAGCTGTTAACAATTTTTTGCTCATCTTATTATAACGCTAGAAACACGCTCAGCAATTGTTTTAAAGGGGAGACAGAAAGGAGACCCAGCCACTCACAAGCTGTCTTCTACTCATCATTTGCATCAGCAAGTTTGTTGTGATAATTCAGTAATATGGCAGAGGCTGGCAACAGGTATCAGGTGTTCTTATCAATAGCTTGCTTGTCCCATTTGCCACTCGAGGCTTCGGGCTGCATGTTACCGCGAATGCTATTGTTCAGAACTTGTAATTATACCTCTACAGCTGATGCACTTTAAACAAACAGCAGCACCAGGAACACAAGAAGGGCTTTGGAAGGTGTATTTAATCTTGTAATAAAAAAGGTTGTTTGTCTGCTTTTGAGAAGGATTTAAAGATGTTATTTTGCTAGAAATAACTCAGGTTAACGTTTTCCTGGGATTTAATTTAGGATTAGTGTTTATTTATTAAATCCTCTGTTTTGTAGGAAATATAATTTCCCACAAAAGTATTACATTTGCATAGAATTAAAGCCGATAACACATGAGGAATATAATTAAATGAGAAATTTTCCCATAGCCAAGTTATGTTAAATCCTGGGAATCCAAACTTATGTTTAAGTTTCAAAGTCATCCATGAACTCCAGAAAAAAATCTTAATCAAAAGCTATGTAAAAAGTACAGAAATTAACGGGGTTTGCATATCCTAATAATGTACTTCTACACTAAGATGTTCTTCAATCTATTCCTCATATGATTTTAACTGTAAATTTCCCGGGTTTATATGTTCAATTCAGGGATATCTGACATATTTAACCACTATTTTTTATCTTAATGCTGATGTGGGTTGTGTTAAACTGCAGCATTTTTTGACTCAAAATAGATAGCACAATCTGACTATGTTTTGGGATTAAGAATATGAAATACACTTTAGTTTTTTTAGAAGTTTCCTAATTGTTCCCATAGAAATAGTTCCCATGGAAATAAGTTTTTAGAAAGTAAAAATACATGCTTTTACAATCTCAAACTTCCACATTAGGAACAGCGAAGTTAAGGTTTATCAGGCAAGCATTACACATGAAAAAAAATTTTTTACAGAGTTTGATAGAAGTAAATCTAATGTGCATCTTACAATTTATAGTCATTTTTCAGGTATTTCCACACTATTTGGAACGGCCCATCTCATTTTCTTTTAGACATACTTTTAAACAACTCAGTAAACAAAATATTGCAACGTCTGGATGATACAAGGTTGAAAAAGAAATAGATTTCTGTTTGAAGTTAGCAACTCTACAGAGCGTGAAGACAATTCTGCTCATACCAGGAGTATTCACAGCATTAATTAGGGAAAAGCTAAACTTTAAAATATGAAAAAGTTGAAAATCATGCTGATATTAATGGTAAGTATTTCTCAACTAGAATTTTTACATAAAGATTATTTATACTACAAGTAAGAGTATTATTTAAAATTGGCTCTTCCTACATTATTTGCACAACTGCCAGAGGAACCGAACTATTCTGGATGGAAAAGAGAAAAAGGAACCCAAACCTGTCAAAAATCAAATGCCAAAACAACAAGGAAAAGACAAAGTTCTTCAAAGATTCAAAAAATTAATAGGCAAACAAAATGAACACAGCCTCAGATTTCCATCAGTTTATAAGACAGCTAGTGATATAGCCTTAAAACAGAACAAGCTTGATGTACTGCACATCACTAACTACAACAGACCACACACAGAACCCCAGGAAGCCTCTCAACGTTGGTTTTATTCATCATATGTCAAGAACTGCCATCTGTCTTAAACTGCATGCATTCTCTCATTAGGTAAAATCAAAACAGGGCAGCAAAACGTTAGCTCAGAGCCCTCCTCTCCACTGCTTTCTACAGCCACTCCCCAAGGACTTTTAAACTTAATAGCTAGAAACCAAAAAGATCAAGTAAATAAATAAAATACTTGCCATGGTTTGACAGCTCTTAGTCACACATGTGAGAAAACACTATACTCTTCAGCTACAAGGGAAAAAGAGTCAAATAAACTACCATTATCCCCTTTATCTGTCATGCAAGGCCAGAAACAGTAGATACTCCTTCCTCTTAATCCCAATTAATTGAATCCAGGTGCCCCTCTGTAGGAGTGGTGGTGGGAAGGATCGCTGATTTCAGGGTTGTGACAGGTCCTATATAGTACCACAGCATTCAAATGCTTCCGTGTATTCGTGACAGCAGCCTATTCTTCAAAATGTTTTTGGCAGCCAAAGCACTGAAAGACACTGTTTTCACTTTTGAGACTAAAGACGGGGCAACTATTTTCTTTGGGGGAAAAACACAAGGTGAGCCAGAAAGGTTAAATTTCAACAGGAACCAGCTTGTGGAATCCTAAGGCTGTCTGCATGGGAAAATTGCCAGTGCGTTAGAGGGACAAATAAAATACAGGAAATAAATCCCGCTGCAGGTAACCAGTGAATTCACACTCCCAGTTACTACATTCTTGTTTCACCACATGTACAAACTTCTGGAGGAGTGCAGACTGATTTTAGGTTATGGCAATGTAATAGCAAGTTGCAATGTTTCAAAAGTGATTCAGTGACTTAAGACTTCCTTTGAAAATTACGTAGTCGCCCGGAAGTTCAAGTTCTATGGAAAGCTCTTTTGAATGTATAAACAGGAATTACTGATAGAAATCATGCATGTATTTTTATATATATGTTGATATACATGACAATTTAAGTCACACTGAATCAGCCACATCATGATAAGAACTGACCCTGCATGTTTTTGAAACTCTGGCGTTCAGCATTTAAAAAATGGTAGAAACTGTGTAGTGTCAATACACTGTTTCCTACACTGCAAGGAGAGAAGAAACCATTAGCACATGTACATTGATTTCTAGCCTGCAACCAAATATTCCATCTTAATCCAGATACACTTTTCAACTGAGATGTTAATACAAATCAGAACTGACCTTGGAACTGTCTAGACCACACATAGAAACATATTTTTGGCCACTGTTTGTAGTTTCAGACTGCAGTTTTGCTGGTAGTCTAGAGCTCTAGAGACTCACATCTGTCAAAGCACCTCCCTCTGTGCAAAATTTACTCCACTTAATTTTAGAGAGAGAGCAGAAAAAAACAATTATCACTCATAACCAAGGCTGGCATAGAACAGATTGCGGTGACATGGCCAGATGATTCTGCTACTTAGAGATGAGGACATTTTTTTCCTGACTGCAGCTCAAGTAACCCATTCAAACCTAAAAAGGTGACCAAATTATGCAAGCCAAACAAGTGCAAGCATCTCTCTATAACCCTCAGGGCTCTGGTCCATTGTTCCCACATCTCATCTATAGCCATAACAAACCCAAATAATCGGAAATGGAAAAACAAAACAAACAAACAAAAAACCACAGAACATATCTTGATAATTTGTAGCTTCTACAGTTGTCCACAGTGAAGCATGCAATAGATTTCCTAGTCATTTATTTTGCATGCATTGAAATGATGTATCTAGGTCTTTCTTTCAGCAAAAGCTCTCCCTAAGACAACTAAAGCAGAGTGGCAAATACAAGCAGAATATTGATGTTTGGTCATTTCTTAGCCCTTATGCTCTCATCCAGGCTACAACCATTTTCTGTATCTTTGAAAAAGTATTTTCAAATCTCATCTACTGTATTATAGTAATAGAGAAACCATGAAGGGGAACTTTTGAACTTTCAAAATAGTCTTGAGAACATATCTTAAATAAACTTTCAAACTAATAATACTCAAAATGAATTGTGAAAAACCATGAATACATCATTCCCATTGGGAATTTCAGGAAAAAATCGCTGCATAAAGATAGTCTGATATTAGAAACCTGGAAAGCTAACCTTTAAAAAAAAATCACCACTTTTACCATGTCATGATGCCATGCTACAACATAAAAAGTAAAAGAATAGTAAAACAATCCCAGTGACTCTACAACAGCTCCCAAAATCATTCAGTTACAAAACTCTGACTGAGACCAGTAAAATAATTCATTATTTAGAAGGAAAAGTAATAAACTGTATTTTATACCAGGAGAGCAACCTAATCAAGGAGGTGTTGGATGCTGATAATGAGACTTTACCAGGAAATCTGGAGATTGGTTTATTACCTACTTATATGTTATTTGAGTTCAGATCCTATTTATAAACTCAGGCACATTCTCTGCTAGGTCATTCCAATTACTAGATATATAATTCAGCTCCCGAATCAATTCTATCAAGACGAAGATGATGCACTTGATGAGATCTTATTTTCTGAACAGTGGTGGATAGAACCTTCCTTAATAAAAGAAATAAAAAAACCCGTGAGTGTGTAAGACAAAGTGGAAAGTTGTTCTACAAATGCAGTCCTGTTTTCTGTGGCACAGTGAGTCATAGCCTAGCGTTTGCATGGTGGAGTGTTACTTACAGATGGAACTGTCAAAATCAGGTTTTCATTATATAGGATGACAAATGTAATCTTCATGGGAGAAATTTCTCAGCATAATGAAATCTAATCTCTCTAATTTTAACATTGGTGTCTGTACTTCTATAAATAGATCCAGAAGACTGGAAGGCAAAAGATTTAGTGCCTGTTCATTTCTGTTTCCTCAACTTCCCTCTAATTAGTCTTGTTTTATAAGAGTTTCAAACCTTATCACTCTCTTTGTCAGCAGTGACCAAAGAGCAAAGGAGAAGGGGAAGAGACAGAAATGCCCATAACTTAAAGCGTTTCTCCCTCCTATGCACAACTGGCTGCTTCTATTTCTGCTCTGTACCACTCTGTACAGTGGCACCCAGCTGGTGGAACATGGCAAAGAGGACAAACAAGACCTGACAGACCTATTCCAGCTTGCCCCAGCTCAGCTCTCTGATTTTTTGTCTATTGTGAGTTTGTGCACCTCTTTGGATCCTCCCATGCATTTGGAAGATGTGACTAAAGGGACTATATTGTAGTTAATTCTTCCTGCTTTCCTTGATTGTTTGCTATGGAATCAGCTTTCTCTGTGAATCTTTGCTTATGCCACAACAAAGTTGTCTTCCTGACAGTCTTATAACCTTTTTTTTTTTTGTTTTTTTGTTTTTTTGTTTTACCACCTGCTTGCATTGCAACAAGATATCTTGTCCCAGCCAGGCATCTGTCCACGGTAGTCTTAAATCTTAGCACCCTTAACTTTTGGGCTGTGAACCCCATTGAGTATGGTGGTTTCAGTGGCTCAGGAACTAGCTAAGGATGATAGGAGGGAGATCAAATTAGTGGCTGAAGGTCAAGAAGTACATGTAAGCTCCAGTCTCTGTACCAAAGTTACCAAATTGGGCAGCAGAAGCCAACAAAGCTGAAGAAGAGGCAGGGAGAGTAACTGCTGGAAAGTGGCGAAGAGGTCACTACAGTGAACCCTGGACTCATAATCTCATATGAATTTTGCTTTCTGAAAGGATTTAGAACTTCTGTTTTCCAGGACAAAATATAGAAAACAAGAAAAAGGTAAAATCTTCTTAAACTTTTCCTTTTCTACAAAGACGTTTCTGTGCTTATGTGCCATCAAATACTTGCATTTCTCAACTACAACAGAATTCATCCAAGCACCTGTGTATATTCATTGAGCTACATATCTGTATGAAATATAAATCTCTTTCCATCCAGTAAAGCATCTTGGTTCAGAGACTAGCACACAGGCATGCTGTCAGAGCAAAAACAGCAGCACAGTGTTCTGCTCCAATTCCCACTTTCATCTTGGCCATTTAATCCACTTTCAGTGTGTCCTCAGGTCAGAAATTATATTAATTAATGCATTATTAAGGACAACATTTATTTATAAATATTACCCCTCAACAGTATGTCTAGGGATAAAAATGAAAGGATGTATCTGCTCCATACTTTTGAAAATGAGGAGATTTGCAGATAGGCAGCAAAGCCTATGCAACAAGCTTTTATTTGTTACATAAAACACAACAGTTTTCTGTTCCATAACTCCCAAAAATCTGCAACAATTACACAAAGCCATGGGCAGGGACAATAACTGGTTACTAGTCTCTAAAACTGTTGTATCTTGTAAAACCATAACTGGAACCATAAAGTATAAATTTGTTTAGAAAAATAGATTAATTTAGGATAGTTTCATCTATAAATATAAACTAACACTCTTCATCTAGTGTACTACTTTTTCAGAGAAGATGAAAAGGTCTTTCTTAAATAATGCCATGAAGATTCACATTTGAGATATAAATACCTAATGTGAAATGTATAAGTACATTAGGGGATCAAATATTCTTAAACCCTGTACAAGAGTCCATTTTTTTTCATTGTGGTCATCCACACGGGGGAAGAAAGTAGGTTATAAGGTGTTATAGAAAAGGAAAATAAAGAAAGCACCGGGATTCCATTAGAGCAGGAATCAAGGCAATTGCCAGAATAAGACAGTACCCTTAAGGATAGCGGGAAAGAATTCACTCTCTCTTGTTGGTCTCATCCCATAAAATTACTAGTGGCTTGAAACATCTTTCTTGTTTTAGCCTAATATCTGGTCCACTTAACAAACTTGGCAATAGCATTACTACATTTTTACAAAGTTTGATGTTTCCATTAGACTTTTTTGTATTGTTACCTATATTAATAGAGTTACATGACATGATTACATTGGTATTCCAGTATAGTTTATTCCATTTCCCATTCAGGAACAAATCCGCAACTGGAAAAACACACACAGGTAGAGTTTGTGAATTCTGGTCAATAATGAAGTCACTATACTGCTGTTTCAATGATAAGTGAGTCCTTGAAGCAAGTCCTAATATATCACCCGCTGAATCTGGAGGAGGCTACAGATCAGAGGAAGTCACTCTCTGCACTATTTGTAGACTAAAAACATGTTTTGAGCAGTGGAAATACAGTTTTGATTAAAATGTGGGTCAGTGACCAAGAAGAGTGAAAAATCACCCAAACAAAATAACCATTTGGACCCAGCAGCCATTAGTAATACCACTGAAGACAGGTGCACACATGTGAATTTGGTCCCTATTGGTCAATTTGCTTTCAACATTACTATCTGTTAGAGACAGCATCAGAGGAATCATTAATTTGCTTCTACCTATGAATATATCTGAATATATCTGAATATATATGAAAACTGTTTCAAGCCTAAATATACCCTGGGATAAAAAGAGTGGAGGTTTTTCTGCTATTTTTTATCTTTCTATTTCGTGAGTGCTGGGACCACTTGTATGCAGAGCACTCAGTGAGAAATCTAATGATGCAATCTGATGGTTTTAAACAACTGTTCTTTTCTTATTTACTTGCCACAAGCTCCTTCTAATGATCCAACTGCACCAATCTACTTCAGAAACTACTCTTGACAGTGAGTGAATGGCTCACAGAAGAATCAGAGGCAATGAGGGACAGTTCCTGTTTTGCATACATAGAAACTTGTCCCAAAGAGGTAAGTATTTTTTTGGTTTAAAATTTTGGGACTCATATTCAGTGAGCTATAGCAAAGAATGTAGATTTGACCTTTTCCAGCCAGCATGGCTCCACTGGGGGAGTCAGCCCTGTCATATAACGGTAAGAAAAAGACCCTATTTTTCAGGATGAATCACTTTCTTATAACTTGGAACTCTATTAGCTAAAGAAACTAGCATTCTTTTCAAGATAGTTGCTGTTTTTCTTCTTCAACCCACAGCGTTTGCTCATAACGTTTCTTATACCTCCCCACCCTAGCTTCCTGCTGCAATTTTAAGGAAAACATATATACAGCTCACAATCTCCAGACAGGTAGGTAGATATTTCTTTTGTGAGTCTGCTGCCAAAAACATGAAGTTTGAATTTGCTGTTAGGGCTCCATATCTGGATGTCCTGCTGCCAAAGGCTTCAGAGCATTATCCATCCAGAGCATCAGGCTTCTTAGCTTGTTCACCCTCTAATTTTCACACAGTGGCATTTCTGCCCATGTGTATCTTACCAACATCTGTGATGATGAGAAATAAGCATAATATTCAAGAGAAATGAAAGGTTGAAAGTCAGTGCAATCATACTGAAATTATTATAAATTAAGAAGATGGAATACAAACTCACTCATATCCATAAGGAACAATGAACACTGTGATCAGGACTTAATGCTGTCTTCATTTGCTCTTGTTCATAATGAGTTCACTTTTACAGATGGCTTCTCTGTGTTTGTGGGAGTGTGTGCAAACTTCAGTACTGGTATTTGTAGAAACAAACAGGTTTTTGCTTGTCAAGTCAGTTATAATATTCATAATAGCTAGTTTGCACAAACCAGTATGTGCTTGTGTGAGATAAACAGATGGCATCATATTTTCCCACCTGATGCAAACATATTTTAAAAGCTTTTACAAATATTGCTTCAGGAGAGTTAACAGTGTCAAATGCAAACATATTTAGCACCTCTCTTCCATTCTAATTCAAGGTATTGATGCATTTGGTCTTTCTCTATCCATATCCATTATGCCTGGAGACATACCTTATCCCTCAGATACGATGCTTGATTGTAACTGGGCAGCCTTCAAGTCAGAGGGACTTTTGCTGTTGATGTACGTAGGAATTTTACTTCTCCATAAAAGCTTTTTATTTTAACCATAAGCTTTCTCCATATTTCAAAATTCTGCCACTGCAGCTTAGATCTTCCAAGTACAGAGTGGGTAATACTTTCACCTCTGGTACAGCTCATGTGCTTAAGAGAGAAGCATGCGTCTAAGTATGCGGGAGAAAGATGGACTTCACAACTC
>NW_010529712.1:0-5152 GCF_000687285.1 Phaethon lepturus
CAGCAGGAGCAAGGAAGTGATTGTGCCCCTGGTACTCGGCACTGGTGAGGCCGCATCTAAAATACTGTGTTTAGGCCCCTCACTACAGGAAGGATGTTGAGGTGCTTGAGCATGTCCAAAGAAGAACAACGAAGCTGGTGAGGGGTCTGGAGCACAAGTCTGAGGGAACAGGGCTTGTTCAGTCTGGAGAAGAGGAGGCTGAGGGGAGACCGTATTGCTCTCTACAACTACCTGAAAGGGGATTGTGGCGAGGTGGGTGTTGGTCTCTTCTCCTGAATAATTCGTGGTAGGACGAGAGGAAACGGCCTCAAGTTGCACCAGGGGAGGTTTAGATTGGATATTAGGAAAACTTTTGTTACAGAGAGAGTGGTCAAGCATTGGAACAGGCTGCCCAGGGAGGTGGTGGAGTCACCATCTCTGGCAGTATTCAAAAAACATGTGGATGTGGCGCTCTGGAACATGGTTTAGGGGGCATGATGGCGTTGGGTTGATGGTTGGACTTGATGATCTTGAAGGTCCTTTCCAACCTTAGTGATTCTGTGATATCCACAAGACTTCCACAGATCAAAACTTAAGACAAGTGTTGGAGGAACAGGACTATTTTCAGTATTAAGTGATAGGGCCACATGAATTTCTGACAATGTACCTGATCAGCTACGTATTTAAATTTTCCTCAAACATCATTTGTCTTCTCTTAACTCCATTTGTGGTACTTCCACATGAGCTTTATGACCATTCTCAGAGGTTCTACCTCTTCTTGGGTTAAAACGGAACAAAAAAACCAAATGAAAAAACAGTTTGCATAGAGACAACTTCAAGTTATCTTGCAGCAATATCTAAATGAACAGAAAATTGGAGATAAAGCTAAACTGAAAATAAAGTTACATTGCACTGGAATCTTTAAACAAGGCTAATCCACAAACAAAAACAGTCCACAGTGGTGTAACAAACAATTATCTTAAGCATGATTAATGAAAACAATGAAAAAAGCAAAACTAGAATCCATCTTTCACTCTGTCTCTACATCTGTGTCCTCCATTATGCTTTTAAAAAAACAAAAGCAGCTTAATTTAAGACACCAGAATCATGTAGATTCCTGACATTAGAGCACAGAGCCAGTCTTCAACTAAGTGTCCCTAAATATGGGGGGGGGGGGGGGGAAAGCACCTTAGGAGGAAAGTAGGTTTATGATGCAACTATGCAAGAGTCCAAAACTAATACCATGAAGGCACTTTCAAAGTTTTTAAGATATTCCTCAAAGTATTATTCTGTAAGCTGAAGTCTTCCCTTGATTAAGGACAGAGAGATTTGGAAAGTAATTCCAAAGCACATCATCTGCAGATGTACGAGATATGCTGCTCTAAGTTGTATCCACAGCTCTAAGCACTTCCACATAAATCAGAACAGGATTCCTAAAGAAAAATAACTTGTATTCATGCTTCATGATTAAAAAAATTCAATGCCATGTTTTAAATTGAAACTACAAACAGCTCAGGAAATTCACTTACATTACAAAGATGTCAATAGTACATTGTCACTTCAAGATTCTATATAACTGCATCAAGGAGATGACTGCCATTAGAATCTTCATTTGTCTTCCCAGTCTGGATTAAATGAGTTATAATACTCTTAAGAGAACTTTTCAGTCAAAAGAAGTACATTAAATTGCTAGTTATTTAGAGCAAAATTATGAGGAAGTGGAAGAAAAACTTGCAGAGATCAACTTCTAAAGGTCAGGAAAATCAATGGCAAATATAGGAAAGGAACTAATAAAAATAAAAGTGATCAGCTGTGCCTGAAGTCTGACACAGTTCCATTTACCAATGAGAATATGGAGCACTTGCATGACTATTATTACCATTTCTACATAAACTTAATGAATTCTTGAGAAGAGAGATATTAGTTCCAATCCAGAAGACAAGAAAAGAATAAATACAATTTCACAAAACTTAAGATAAGTCAAACAGCAGAACTGAGATCTAGAAGATTAAGAGCTGGTTTCCCCAATTCCATACTTAGACCATGATATCTTTTGCTAAGTACTGTACATAGCAGGAAATGAGGGACAGAGAGAGAAGAAAGAACTACAGCAATAGAGAGACAAATAGAACGACACAGAATTCACATTAACCCCTTAAGATAATTATTCTAATTTAGACAGGAAAGTAAAGGAATTTTAATATAAATACTGGGATTTTGAATTGAAAAGTCACATTAAGGTTCCTCAAGCTCAAGAGCCACAGCCAAGTGCCCCCTAGTGACATATATGCAAGAGAAATTTGGGAGCACCAACATTACAGAGTAGCAGAAGCAGCATTGGGTGAAGCCAAAGTATTTTATGCATTCAAGGCTGCACTTAAGGCATGTGCACCTTATCCAAGCAATAAAGAAAAAGCAACTGGAAGCGAGAACACATTTTAAAAAACGCAGTTCATGTAATTTCCTGCTCACATGGAAATAATCAAATAAGGTAACAAGCCAAAAAGCAAAAATGATCTATACAGAAGCTGAAGTCTTCACGCACAGATGTATCAGAACTAAAGAAGTGGGAGACAAAGAAGATTTAGACTCTGAACAAAGCCAATTCTTGACACCCTTTCCCTTCTTGGGACTGTGGGAGAAATATAAAGGGAAAATTTAAAGGGGAAAGTGTCTGAAACACAGGTCAGGGACTCCTCTCAGCAATTCTACGTTGCTCACAGTGGAGAATTAGTGCTACATACCAGGAAGAGGGCAATAGGAATCGCTCTGCCGGGACAGCCCAAAAAACCTCACTGAAAACATTGGAAGTTGAGCTGTGCGAGCACACAGATTAAGACGACTCCCTCCACGTTCAGGCCTGGCACTTCATCATTCTGCACGCCTTCAACAAACAGTTTACAAAAACCGGAGACAACAAACAGTTACTAGACAACAATCCTAGTCAGAGTTCTTAACAACCAACGTTAATCCAGAGAGGCAGACAAGTAGGTCTCCTCTTAAGCAACCCAATCAATGGATCTTTCATTAAGCGACTGCTATATCATTTAATAACTCTCCATCAAAAAATTTCTAATATTAATCCTTTTCCACTGCACATCACCTCCTTATTTGCTTTTGAAAATCACAATTCTTGTTCTCATCTTGTTAATATTTTGTTTCTATCACCCTCCTTGCTAGCTTAGTGCAGGGCTACTAGCACAAAACACACAAGGTAACTATTCATGCCCTGATGCCCTTCATCAGGTCCAATAATACAAACTCAAGGGTGGGGGAAGGGGGGGGGGGGCGGGGAGACGATAAGAAAGGGGGGGGGGGGGGGGGGGGGGGGCAGGGAAGAGTACCATAATGCTATTTGTATTAATAGTACTAATAAGTATTAACATCAACAATAACTTTGTAAAAGCCTTGAATTCAGTTAGCTTGCTAGCCATGGCATAAAAGATACTAAAGTTACTTTCCAGAAGTTTCATAAAAAATTATGACAAAAAAAAAAAGTAAGTACGCAAATCCCTAACTTACGGTAGAGGGATACTGGCAGACACTATCGTTGCTTGCCATCTTCATAACTGATTGTTACAGCTGCATAAAAGTTAAAAGTGCTGTACAGAAAATGGAAAAGTAGGAAACAACCAAACAAGAATCCAGAGGGTCAGTTATGACTCAGAAAAGGGCAAAAGAAAGAAAACTAAGGACAAGCTGTCAGCAAAGTAAACATTCTACGTAAATTCCCTAGCAACTAAATCTGAAAAGGCAAGTCCAGATATCTGGATCTAAATATATTTTTCATTCCCAGTATTAGAAAAAATGTAAATGCTAATGGGCTGCCATACTTATTATCATCCACATGGCCACAAATCAACAGATGAGTACAAGATACTTAATCGTTACTGTTGAAACACAAATGGAGCAATTTTTAAAAAAATATTTATTTACAGCAACACCAAGTGCAACATAGAACTAGTAAGCAAGCTATACTGAAGAGTTATGTATGTTAGAAATTGCATTACAGCAGACTTTCAGAATACAAACAAGGATTTTAAATTTAGCAGAGCATTTCAGGTACCATTGCCTACATCACCCATAAAGCATTCAAATCTGCCTGGGTTTAACCCCATAGCACAATCTGAAAACTGACCCAACGACAGAATTAAACATTGCGGTAATGGATTGGCAGTAAGCATACATCACCAGCAGGTCATTCTTAGGTCCCATTTTAACATTCCCATTAGCAATTTGAAAGAAGATGGGAGTGGCAAAGGCAAAGAAGCCAGATGACGTTTGCAGAGGACACCAAACGGGGTGGAGCAGTAAACAAGGACAAATATAGAAAAACACGTTGTGTTTTATATAAAAGACCTAAGACCATTTCATACAGAGGAGAAAATGGAGCAGCACTGAGTGGTCTTCCTGAACATATTTATACGGACTCTACATTCATACAGCTGATCTTCCTGAGGCCTAACTTGCACCTAGATAGTAGCTATTCTTGAATTGGTCTCTTACAACAGAATGATACTGTAAAAGTGTGTATTGGGAAAAATTATGCATAATCATAGTGCATGAATTGCATTGCAAAAATTACTTTCTGAAGACAACAGAAAGTGTGGTACTGACACAATCAGAAGTAATCTCAAAAAACTCAACAAACACTATGGAAATTTACTTGTCTGGAGGAATAGTGTAGGTGAAAACAAAAAAGTTTCTATAGCTAGTGAATTAACAGGGTATGCTGCCTCACAAGAAAAGAGATGATCAAGTGCCACCGTACTAGAGGCACACATGAATGCATTTTATGCAAAATACTACTTATACAAGCAACTGTGCTGAAAATGATGAAAAACAGAAGGAGAGATAGAAGACAACACTTCTCATTTTACTTGGCTAAGGCCGGAAAACAACAACAACAAAAATATTTATTATTTCGAAACAGCTGCCCCAAAACACAGCCTGACCTTACCCCGACAGCGGGTGCCGGGAAGCCCCGGCCTGTTCGGCGGGAGCAGCAGGAGGGAAGGGGGCGATGGAAGGGGAAGCTCAAGGCACCCAAACTCGGCTACCGAAAGCCGGTTTTTAGGAGCGCTCAGGCGGCCGCGGCGCAGGGGCAGCGCCCCGGGACCCGCTTTCCTCAGAGACCTCCCCTCCCTCCCGGACCCCCGGCACCAGCAACGGA
>NW_010529713.1:0-12563 GCF_000687285.1 Phaethon lepturus
TCGCGCCGTCTGAGCAAGGCTTCATCACCGCCAGGATGTGCCGACCTCCCCTCGGTGTCCGATGCAGGCCGTGGGAAGCTGTTGGAGCGTATTCAGTGCTTCATTCAGCCCTGCAGCATCCCAGGGGCCCTCCTGAAGGGAGGAGGCCAAGGAGGTGGGGAAAGCTCCAGATCTCCTCGTCACTCCGGTAGCCGAAAGTGTGGGCTACGGAGAGTTGAATACGTGCAACTCCCCTCTGTCATCGAGCCAGGAACCGCACAGGTTCACAGCTGAGGTGTCCCTCAAGTGCGAAGCCAGTTGCCCATGAAAAGATGTCTGTCTTGGGAAACCTGCATCCCCTTCACTAGGCCTTGTGGTGTCACTTTGGGGATGTAGCAATGCTGCTCCCGCTCCCCTCTGCTCTTTGGCCTCCAGGACCCCATATGTTCTTACAGGCACCATACTTGGTGAGAACGGGATGCCCAGATCAAGAGTGCGTGAGTTCCCCTTCGGTTCACAACCATGACTTTGAGTGCTTCTTCATTGACATTTTTAATAGGACTTCTGTGGGCTTTTTAAGTGTTTTTCAAATTATTCTGCATGTATGCTGTGATCTGGCTTGTAATTAAAATGGTGTATAATGGCAAAGATTTCTGTTCTACATAGGTTTTACAAGCCTTCCAAATGCAGAGAAGAATACAGACTGCCCTTGCTGTGCTGGTACTAATTGCAGCCCCCTGACAAGAATGTAAATGCAGTTCCTTAGCACATTCTTATCTCAGCATGTGTGGGATTTACATATATAACTCCGATTAATGCTAATGGCAGCTGTATACATAATTCTTTTTAGATAGGGCTGACATTATATTTTTATCTGAACCTGATGCAACTGGAACCAGCCATCTTATATAAGTAGAAAGATCTGTAGTTTCTTACCAGAAGCTTTCTTAACATTTTGGTTCATTTAAAATGTATGGAGGAAATGCAAGTAGCAATTGCAAGAAGCAATACCAAACTTTGTATTGTGATATTGGCGTGGAAAGTTCGTAACATTCATATAAAAAGTGTTACGTTATCCAGAGGATTATCCATTAATCTGATCTTGTTTCCCTTAAAGGTTCTTTTTGTTGCCTTTTTTTAAAATTTCATTAAATCAGAAATCAGATTGGTGATTCCTGATTAACTTGTTAATTTAGAACCCAACAGCTTTTAACATCTAGACATGTTTAAAGCTTTATTTGGAGTACTACTACTTAGAAATTAGAAAATACAGTATCTTTTTCATTTAGAGCTATAGCCTATCATCATTATGACTCTCTGACAAATGAGTCATGTTGTGCATTATGGTGCTCCTGAAGCTGTGAGCACCCTGAAAGGATATCATGATTGATATCTTCACCTCTAACTAGGAGAAGTTTGCTACCACTGGTTAGCAAAGTCCCTCAACCTTCTATTAGTAATATCTGAAGTTTTGTGTCTCTTCTTGTTTCTAAAGCTTTTTCTTGGTTTTTTTTTTTGTTTTTTTTTTTTTTAAGTTTGTGTCTGGATGGCAAGTGGCAGCTTCTCCTTTCAGATATGATGAGACCCTGCTGTGGCTACACTCAGCTTGTCACCTCAAGGTTGAATTACAGTAATGCCTACTTTCAGGGTAGAGGTTTGGGGCTTACCGTAAGCTGATATGAATTGTCATAAATCTGTTGAGTTGAGAATTTACATAATCTGAATCTGTCTTAGCCCTCCCTCTCATTAATTTTTCCATGTTTACATTTATTCTGCACAAGTGAACAAGTGCAACTCACATTGTACCAAGTTGAAAACAGGTATTTTTAAGCAGGACTGTATTTAGATTGTAGACGAGATCCTTAAGTTTTCCTCCCCCTCTCTGCCGTGCTGCAGTAGTTGTTGTTAGACAAGACTGTTGAATGACTGCCCCATTAATTTAAAAGAAGCTAAGGGATGTCTGTGGTGGGGACCATCTTCTAAAGAAGTTGTTATTTTTTAAGGCTCATTAGAGACAGAGTTTGAGGATACACTAACTGTTTTAAAGGTTGTCTCTCTTTTCATAGGATCTTAGTCTTATCATTTTTTTTCTTATGTTTTGTCTAAGGTTGGATTTTTTATCATTCAGCTGGATAGTTAAAACTATTGTTTAAGGTTTGTTGTGTATACATTAGAAGACCGTTCTGACGAGTACAGCTTATATGCTGAAGTAAATGTCAAAACCATAGAGACAGAGATAACAGAAGAATAAGATGTTGACGGCTCATTTATAATGTTGAGGAAAAGAGTTCAGTATCAGTATATCATTGTGGAGAACGCACCGTGCTGCTGTAGTGTAAATCCTTTACAGTGGAGGAATAAAGGTTTTATATTTGTATATCACTGACTGCAAGAGAAATGGATCTGTTCTCCTTTCCTGAGAAATTTGAAGTTTTAGGTAGTGTGTGAAAAATGTAAATGTTACTCGGAGATTAAGTAGCAAGAAGTGATACATAAACTTGCATTGCTGCACAGAAATAACATTTTGTAAACATAATCTTGAATATAAAAAGCTGAGAGACAGTGAAAGCAAACTTTACATTGGTAGGTATTTGTTATCAGAAAAAAATTATCTGAGTAGGTGGGACTGGCAGTGTAGACTTGTAAAAACAGTCATAGTGACTTTCTTTTTGCATTTGGAAGACTTGAAAAAGACCTATTTCTTATTTAATGAATAATTTCCAAAGGAGCTTCACTAAGTTTCTCTAGGGAACAGTTACTGTATCTCAGTATCCTTATAAACAAACATTCAAATTGCATGCCATTAGGTATAAAATATATAATCCAGATTTGAATCCCAGATGGAGATGAGAACCTTTTGCTTTTGTACATTCTGTGAAACCCATTCTGCAACCTCAGAGTACCATTAAAAAATGGAAGGAACCCAATCACAGTGATTAAAACCCCAGTACCTCATTAAAATACTGTACCTGGTTGACTCATCTTTGTGCTGGCTGTCTAAGCCTGACCTTGAAGTGTGATGGGGAAAAAATCATGTGGGAAGGCGTATGTTAGCCAGAAGGAACAAGGAAATGAGTTAACTGAATATTGTTTAATGAAAATTTTTCTTAACTCTTTTCAGGGAAGACCTATAATTTGCATAGAACCTAGACACTGCGCTTGCCAGAGCATTCAGTAGGCTAATTTAACATCATGGGCTGGTTTATAAGAAAAATACTGGGTTTTTTTCCTTTTTACAGAATCATCTTAAGGTTTAAACATGAATGCTGTTCACACTGGATTTTATGATAAATTTTTTATAAATGTCTTGTTTTTCTGGTTTAGTTAGTGAAAGCAAAAATGTTGGCAAATTTCACATTTCAACTAAAAAGTAGTAAAGATTTCAAGGAGTGAGTTTCCTGTTAATTGGGCATTTCCACACCTGTCATTGTATTAGAGATGTAACTTTAGGCTTTGTGTTCAGGTCTGAATGCCAGTGTGTCCACGGAAGTAGAATTTGGAGTATGCACAGTTACATGTGGTAAGTAGCAAAGCAGATGAATAAAACATATTGTCATTTAGTTTTGGAAAAAAAAAAGTGCTAACTGTAGCAATTTAGCAGTTGTAATTTGCTTGCCCTCGTTCACCTCTCATTGATTTCAATTGCCAATAACTATAATTAACAAAAACAATCAGGCTGATTGTCATTAGGAGTTTAGGTCAGATCTGTTGTTTTATTAATTTCACAGCCTGCAAGCTCTTATTTTAAACCAGTTCCCTATGTTTATTGGCACATGAGCTGCCTTCCCCAAAGTAACAATTTTCGCTATTTGTGAACATCTGTGAGATGTTCAGAAGATGAAAGATCTTCTGATGCTTCTCACAGATGTCTTCCCACATACAATATTGCCAAAAAATTGCTTGCCTGCGGTAGCCTGTTCTGTATTCCACATTGATACAATTTCTAAATTGTGCAATGGAGAGGAGAGGTATCATTCTGGAGTAGGAAGGGAGAAAGGAAATATGAGATGAGCCTTAAGAAGATATCTCTGTGTTTACGGTGGTGATAGAAACTGCTGTGAGGTGGTAATTATATTGCTAAGGAAGCAGTCTTGAATCAGAAATGCTATTAATTTTTTTCTGAAAAAATTCAGCTTCTTACCACGAAAAAAAAAAAAGTTTTTGCCCCCATTAGTCTGACGTTTTCTAGAGTATGCCTTTTCATTTTTTCCAGTCACGTTTTCGTATTTCGAATGATAGAACTTCCTTGATTCCCTTCTAGTTCCAATCTTAGGACATTATGGTTTTAGGAGATTTTGGTTTTTTCTACATACTTTAATATTTCTATTTCTTAACTTCTTCATTTCAAATCAGCTTTTACATTCTGTATACTGATGCCATGTATATATCCCCATATAATCTCACTTGCTCTGATGCACATATCTTTTGGATACTAAGAAACTGCTCCTTAAGTCCCATCCCTCTAGCAGATGTCTTGAATGTTCCTTGTTTTCAGGGAATTTCACTAAATTTTGTCTCAGTTTTATCTTTGATCCCTCAGAGTTCATATAGTGGTGGGTTGACCTTGGCTGACTGCCAGGTGCCCACCAAGCCACTCTATCACTCCCCTCCTCAGCGGGACAGGGGGAGAAAATAAGATGCAAAACTCATAGGTCAAGATAAAGGCAGTTTAATAAAGAAGAGCAAAGGCCATGTACAGAAGCAGAGCAAACAAGCCAAAAAATTTATTGTCTACTTCCCATCAGCACGTGATGTCCAGCCACTTCCTGGGAAGTAGGGCACCAGTATGCGTAGTGGTTGCTTTGGAATACAAATAATGCTTTAATAACAAATATCACCCCCCCCCCCTTCTCCTTCCTTTTAGCTTTTATTGCTGACCATGACATCATATGGTATGGAATCTTTTGGTATGGTAAGGAATCAAATATCCCTTTGGTCAGTTTGGGTCAGCTGTCCCAGCTGTGTCCCCTTCTAGCCTCTTGCCCACCCCCGGCCCAATGGCCTTTGGGGTGTGTGGGGTGTGAAGAGACAACCTTGATGCTGTGGGAGCACTGCTCAGCAGTAAGCCAAAACATCAGTGTGTTATCAACACCCTTCTAGCTACAAGTACAAAGCACAACAGCACTGTAAGGGCTGCTATGGGGAAAATTCCTTCCTAGCCAGACCCAATACAAAATGTTTAATCCCTTTAATACTGAAAATTACTTAGTTTTACTGAAGAATCGGGAAAGGGAAGCTCTAACAAAAAAGAAAAAGGTATCATCTCATATCTGGCATCATTTCATATCTGGAATTCAGATCATGTTTCTAGCCCAGGCTGGTCAATGCATGGCATTTTTGTCTGTTGAGAGGCTGGAAAGTGGCTTCTTGTTTCTTCCAGTAAAGCTGTAAGTTCCTTCTCTCCTTCATATTCCTTCGTATTCCCTTGATTTATCTATCACTTCACTAGGCCTTTATATTTCTTGCTTTCTGAAATGACTCTGTTTTGTTTATTTTTTTCCCAATAATGCTGTGGCTCAGATCCATTGCTCCTCTATTCATAGTCCAGGCTTACAGAGGCATTAAAGCATAATTAAAGCATATGTTAATGATGACTTGTCATACCTGCCTCAAATTTGCCTTAGTCTCTTTGTGGTTGAATTGTTTTGGCAACTCTTACCTCTAAATTTCTCTCATAACTGCTGGTTTTGTACTGCTAAATATTGGGTTCTTTGTGGATCATCTGTCCTTACGTCCCTCCCTCCGCCAGTCTGATAATTTACATTTCTCTAGGGAGAATTTCATTTGGGTAATTTATTTTTACTGCATTGTGGCCAGTTTTCTGTTAGGTTAACTCATATGACTTGTTGACGTTAAGACTTCATTTGTTAGAGCATCTCAGTAGATTAATTTCATCAGCACTGGCAGCTACTAAAAAGAGGTGGGGAAAGGAAACAGGAATGAAAGAAAATGCTGTCCAAAAGGAAGAGGCAGAAGAGTACCAAAAGAACTTGCAGATCCAATTAAAAGAGCTTTTTTTCATCAAGCCTTTGAGTGTGGTATACTTCCCAAATTTTAATATTCCCGTAGTTAAGACATGGTGAGATTTTTCCTGATGAATGTGACTACATTTAGCCCAGCACCCAGATTTTATCAAGCCAGCCTTTTGGGTTTTCATAAGTTTCCTGTCTTTTTTGTTAGCTAAAAAAACTACATGGCACTGAAGAAAGAGGAATACCTTTAATAAAAGTGTCAGTTCACTGCCATTTACACCTCTGTCTCTGCATCCATGAGGTGAGACATTCTCTGGAGTGGAGAACAATCCTCGTTTTGTGTCATTTTCAGTAAGTGGTGTTGTCTCTCTCTGTCACTTGAAGTATTGTTTCACCAGTTACACGACATCTCTGAAACATTCTGAAATCCATTGGTTTATTTAATACACATTTAAGGAAGACAGATACATCATGAATGCAATATTAAAACCAATTTCCTATTTATTACTCTACTGCAAAGCGGGGTTTAAGTCTTCTCTTCCCATGCCTATTAGTAAACAAAATGCTTCTGGAAAAATGGCAAAACCTTCAGTGTTTTCTGGGCCTAAACATATTATTCCTGCCTCCCCCACAAGCGATGTCATTCCAATGAACTGTGTACACACTGTTTGGCAAAAACAATTATAGCACTTGTTTTGAATTTGTTCACAATTGTTAAAATGAGGATGTTCCCATTGAAATCCTGATAGTGAGACTGAACATTTGTTTTGCTTCCTTGAACATTGTACAGGAATTTTCATTAACTTTACATATTTGTGATAGGCTATCTCCTATTCTTTGTCTTCAGTAGGACCTTCCAACTTGCAGATGGAGTCCTGGTGGTCAACACTTGATTTCACCTCTTTCTCACGAGGAGCCCTATGTTACTGACCACTAGCCTCCCTGCTTGTGGGCTTCGTTTTGGGGAATGTTAGTGGTATTCTTGTATCACTTATTGTTGGTCACTGTTAGGTAACTTAAGACCCCTCAATCATAGTGCCAGGAGGTTTTTAGTGCCTTCAGTTTCTGTTGACCTTGGTGGGAGTTGAAGACAGACAGTCACAAGAGTGGAGGCAGACTGAGTTGGCAGTCTGTACAAGATTCTCTGTGCCATCTGATTTGAGCATTTAAAGGCCAGGAGCATAAATGATTTTATGTTTAAAGTGAATTAACTGTTTTGTAGAACATATACTAGTTTCATTTCCAATTCTTTTTCTGTAAAAAAAGTTTTGAATTAATTTTGAACTCTTTTTCTGGCAGATGATGATTCTAAGAATCTGGCTCCCTATGGTGCAGAGTCTGACAGAAGTAGATGTTGTCTTGAAATCTTAGATACCAATATGAAATAGTTTTAGCAGGCACTCTGAGAAGATCTGTTTTGCCTGGTATTTGGTAGATACATCATATTAACATCCAGGATAAAGAAAGAGAAAGCAAAAACAGAGTATGAAGGAAATGAAGAAATGCAGAGTGAAAGATTTTTTTTTTTTTCCTTAAAAGGGATTGGCATTCGAGAAGTTCTGTTAACCAGTGGATGCCCTGGGTGGAGGAAGGCCGGGGGCCAGTAGACTGTGGATGTAAGTGGAACACTGTGATATAGTAATCTAGAGCAAGTGAGTTGATTCAAAGGAAACAGCCTTGATCTCTGTGAGCGTGGTGGAAGTGGAATGAAGTGATTGCATTCCACCCTCCAATCACCCTGCTAAGCAATCCAGTAATGTTTCAGATCTCATTTCTGTACTGATGTGTGCTTGATTTCGAGTCCTGTAAAACACTGTTTTCCTGCTATGTGCTTCATTCCAGACATTAGACCACGCAAAACGTATTTGAAATAATTTTAAGGGAAAGGATAATTTCCAAGTAACATTTTGTGGTTTGAAGAATTATGAATTTTGTGATCTATATAGAGATGTTTATGTTTAAGTTGCTGATATACCTATTAAAAATTCCTCCTGTAGGGGGAATACCAATCTCTGAGGGCGTTGCCTGCGTGAAGATGTCTTGTATTTATATACCTCCTGAAAATCGATTTAAATATGTATGGAAGATACTAATTCCAAACAAGGTGAGTAATTGAACTCCACTTTGTGCAGAAATATCGCATGCTGCATGTATTTACCCTGTGCTCCATCTGAGTTGTACAGACTTCTAGGCAGATTATTTCCTTTGCCATCATAATACAAATAAGCCCTGATTTCTCACTGATGAGTCGGTAATACAATGACTTACATGGCTTTGTTCAAGTAGGAGGTGCTGAAGAGATGGGAGGAATTTTCCCATCAGGGACCAAGAGATCCTGACAGGTTGAAAGCTGTTGGAGTAGAATAGGCACTTTTCTGTCCATCTGACACAACACAACTTGTCTTTTCAGATCTATTTGAAAAAATGCAACCTCCTTTTTTTCTTTTCTTTTTTATATGGCTAGACAGCACACATTCTTCCCAATGATTCAGCTATTATGGAAGTTTGCAGAGATACCCATTCCGTTACCTTCCAGTGTGAAACTCAAGAAAATGGAAATATAATTGCCTCTGTAAAATACACGGTCTACGCAACAACTGGTGAGCTCATATTGACACTTACAGTCTTCTAGTGGTACAGCCTTGTGTTTTTTATGTAGTAGTCAATCTTCGTAAGATTGCATGTCACCAGTAGTATATAGGCAGGAGCTTGTGCGCTGTGGTAATGACTGTCATGAAATGCAGACCAGTAAAAGAGACATATAAAAGGAAGTGACAGAATAAGAATGAAGAGGTTCCTTGTGGTAGGAATGAATATTTTCTTTATCCTTTGTAAAAATTCAAGCTAAAATAAGGAAGTTTTCCTATTACCTGGTTATTTTTTTACTGTACCCACGTTGGTTAACATAGACTTTTTTCTGTCTCATTAGCCTCATAGCACCAGCAGCACAGGTTCTGCAGTTAAGTCTCCTTTCCAGTTCAATACTGAAGCCAGAAAACAACCTTTTGGAGTTTTTCTTTTAGTGGCCATCTGGAATTTGCTTACACACAATGGATTTAGCGAAGTTTAATATTAAAAAGAATACATCATAAAGCAGTTCCCCAGGACTATCTTTCTCACCTCCTCTGCTAATGGGATTTTTGCTGACTTCATCAGGAAAGGTAGCAGTGTGCTGATTTTCTCAAACCATAAGAACAGCCATGCAGAAACTCGATCTTTTCTAATCAGAGAAAGGGTGAAAGTGCTCATAGGAGGCTAAAGTTTTTAATGAAATAATGTAGATTCAGGTCTTATGCAAAATTATGGTAGACTACACGTGAAGAAATCCTTGGAGATACCCCTCTCCATGTTTCTCCCCTCCACGTTGTTTACCTAGGGAAAACTGTCTGGCCTGGGAACCCTGCTTTTTCCTCTTCTCTCTTCAGTAAGATCGGCTGTTTCCTGTATCTCTATTGATGTCCTTTCTGCCATTGCACAGTAACGTGCAATTTGTTTATTCATTTCCTAAATCCATCTGGCAGTCACAAAACACCCAAAGCTTTTTTTTTCCCCCCTTCTTCCACTATTCATTCTCTACATTCCTTTTTGTACAGAGGAAGCTTCGTTTTTGAGACCTGAATTAGCAGAGCACATAATCTTTTTAGGCTTAAGCATGCAAATGGTCCCATTGACTTGAGTCAATGAGTCATCAATAGGACGACTCACTCACTTGTATTTAACCTGTGACTGAGTAGTCTTGGTGAAAAGTGGTCAGATGAAACCCACCCAACAGACATATCCACTGAGAACTTCTTACAAGAACTGAGACTTAATGGTTCAGGAAATATTTATGACTATACAGAAATTTGAAGGCAACAAACTCTAAGGCTTATTAAGTAGCTTAAAAGGAGTGGGTGGTTGTGCTTAGTGCCAGATCAGCATCCTTTGGCTTTGTACAGAGGTGTTTCTAAGTTTTGCTTCCATGGGAGTGACATTATTTGGACTTTAGAAATTGTTAAATGTTAATTAGGTACATAGAAGAAGTTACCAGCTGAAGTTTCAGTTGAGAACGTAGCATGACTTTCATCATACAGATTTAGTTTTTCTCTCCATGGATAGTTAGCCGTCCAGCCGGATCAGAAGACTGCATTTATGTTTCCAACAGGATCAGGAAGAAATGAGAAAGATCCTTCTGACAGCATCAGTGAATGCAGCAAGACTCCCTGTGTTTGAATGTAGATTTTCTTAGCTGCTGCCTTGTGTTTTGCAGACTGCTGTGCTCTCTGAGAGCATGTCTTGCTGTGTTGTTCAGACTCTGGAAAGGGGTAATGTTTCTGCTCATGGTACAATGCTGCCTTTCCCAGTTCCTCATTAAATGACTTCTTGAAATGAGGATTGGGGAATTTGAGACTTAGGTTTATCATCTCTGTCAAGCAAGATGGTTTTTCTACCTAGTCCAGAAAATTTTTTCAGTTGAGTGAATATCTTTTTCTTTGCCATTCATCTGTCTGTCTCCAAGCTGAAATGTAAAGAAGGGCAAAATTGCAAAATCGGTATCAGAAATAGGACAAAAATCTCCTTTTTCAGGTAATCTACAGGACTGAACCTTATTTTTTCCAGCATCCAAAACTGGCCACTGAGATTTCTAGTCCGTGTCAGTTGGGCAGGTGTGGTGGGCTGACACTGGCTGGCTGCCAGCCTCCACCCAGAGGGAGTAGGTTGGAGCTGGCTGGAACCATCCGTGTCCAGCACCAGGCAGTCCCCGCAGCCCCTCAGTGCCTGTGCACCGGTGCACCTGGTACAACGGGCCAAACTGTCTGTGGGGAGAGGGTCTCATATCGTTCCGGGGAGGTGTATTGGAACCAGCTGAAAGGGCAAATCAGTTTTAGTCAGGAAAAGAGCAGGTCTTCCCTATTGCTTCCTAAATTACCTTTTTTTTTTAAATCCAGCTGAGGCAATTCTGACCCCACTTGCAGTCCTGTGTCCAGGTCTGGAGCCCTCATCACAGGAGAGACATGGACTTGTTAGAGTGAGTCCAGAGGAGGGACACGAAAATGATCAGAGGGATGGAACACCTCTCCGCTGAGGACAGGCTGAGACACTTGGCATTATTCACCTGGAGAAAAGAAGGCTCCAGGGAGACCTTATTGCAGCCTTCCAGTACTTACAGGGAGCTTCTAAGAAAGATGGGGACAGACTTTTTAGCAGACCCCATTGTGATAGGACAAGGGGTAATGGTTTTAAAACGAAAGAGGGTAGATTTAGACTAGATTTAAGGAAGAAATTTTTCTGAACGAGGGTAGTGAAACACTGTCACAGGTTGCCCAGAGAGGTAGTAAATGCCCCATCCCTGGAAACATTCCAGGTCAGGTTTGATGGGGCTCTGAGCAACCTGATCTAGTTGAAGATGTCCCTGTTCATTGCAGGGGGGGTTGGACTAGATGAGCTTTAAGGTCCCTTCCAACGCAGACTATTCTATGATTCTATGATCTCTGTGCCTCACTCAAGTAAATAAGCTTAAGTTTGTATATTTTGTCTTTCTCATGACCTAGATCACTTCTCTCACTATTTCACAGAGATACATTTCTTCATGCCAGAGCTACATGTTGGGGCAGGAGAAGTGGAAATGGCTGGCCTTTCTTCTTGGCACTTTCCTAGAGAGAAAGCCTTGAAGTCATCAACAGAGTTAAAATTATCAATGCAGCCAATATGGGCAAATGTGTTTGCTTTTGTCTCATCCTTCCTCGTCTTTCTAGCACTCTGATGTTTTACCCATGTGAGCAGCAGTGGCCAGATTCAGCAACACCAATTCATATGCAAGCTTGGCCCCAAAGCCACCACTTGAAAATACATAACGTGACACTTTCTGCTTCAGATTTTGAGGCGTGTGAGGTGGGAGGAAGAGAAGACGTGTTGCAATAGGGCAGGTAAAGCCTCACAGGAATTTGTGTGCATTTGCCATGTGGCAAAACTTTGTGTGAGTTAATTTTAAATCTATGCACAGAGAACTTCCATGTGTTCTTTACTAGTGATCGCTTCTCAGTGACCTTTTGGTGAACAATGACCTTTTTGCATTTATGAGTGGTGTTCAGTAATTTGGCTCTTCCTTTTGTTTTCAGAACTGTTCAGACCTATGGGTTCTCTTTGTCTTTTGTAGCAAGAGAAACATGATGAAAAAAAAAAAAGTATTTTATCTTCATCAAAGAGTGTTGGGATCCCTGCAAGGAAAATCCCATCTTTTAATAACTGACATCTCTGTTGCTCTTACTGTATCTGCCCTGAAACACTGAAGAATGTTGTTTCACACTCCTGCCCATTGTGGTGTTTGGTGTTTTGTGAAGACTTTGGACCTGGAAGGCAGTTTATTCATATTTACTAATAATACTCCTGCGAGGAGGGAGGACTCTGCAGTGGAGGAATGCGAGAGCAGCGAACCATCCTCATTAGGATGCTATGTGAAGGGTGTCAGCCTGCTGAAATCACAGCTGTGCTCCAACCTCCACACTTCCCATGAGCGAGAGAGTGAGTTGCGGGGCGTGTCTAGTGGCACTTCTGTGGGGAAGATGGAGGCAATAGCGTTTCTGTGTCTCAGAGGCCATTCTAGCCCCCATCTCTCTTCAGTTCATTTCCTGC
>NW_010529713.1:12594-31029 GCF_000687285.1 Phaethon lepturus
CTTGAGAGAGAAAAGTCACATCTCTCTAACCAGCTACCATACAAACATGTAATCAGCATGGCCATGTTGTCCTTGCATTTGCACAGAAATGAAATGGGGAATCCCAGTAGCCAAGATTAACAGCTTGGATCTCCTCTGTGTGTATGTAATCCTGCTCTCCCATTAGCATATATCCATCCATTTTTAATACACAGAAAAAGGCTTATACATAATCTAGAAGGGAAACAAAAAAGCTACACATCACCATTATATTAAGGGAAAAAAACCTACAAACAGTCTGCAGAAGCAAAATCTCACTCCTATCTGCCAAACTGATACGTACTTTCTGGATGGAAAATACTGGTGGAAAGAACTCCTGTTGGCTGCTGGACCACGTAAACAATTGGTTAATCGTCTGCTTGAGATGGAGCACTGCTGTACAGTCAACATTGTGGTCTAGGAGGAACTCCAGCTCAATGAAAAACACAGGGGAAGAGGAGGATGAAGAGGAACAGTGCTGCTGGCAGAAATCATGGGTTTCCGTTGGACAGAAATGGTGCTGAAAAAGCAGGTGTTCCACTTTCTTGATGTATATGATTTACATTATTATGAATCTGTTTCTTATTGAAGAAATGAGTGAATAGAATGCAGAGGCAGAATTTGTATTGCTGATATTTTCTGGAGGGAAGTGCTAGCAGTGGCAACAGATGCTTCTGAATGTATTTGGATTTAAACGTATTAAAGGGCAGGGGGTTCCATGAAGGCAGAGGACTGTCCAGAGATGCACCACACTGCATAGAAAACAAAGCAGCTTTGTTAAACTGTGGTATACAATGCAAATATAGTTGCTGGGCCACACCACAGCAGAGTATGTGCTGCTGTCCTGCTCTGGTGCTTGGTGTGAGGGAGGTATGTGATGTATCTCTTTCGGCCCAAATAAGAAAGCAGTTACTTTCTAAGGTCCTATTGTTCTGATGGTACAAAGAAGGTAAAAAAGCTGTCAAGCTTCTTAGCAGCTGGTAGTGGCCATACAGATGACACTTTTGGTTTCCTTCAATCCAGCCTGTTGTCCCCCCATTGGCATAGCAGATAGGGACTGGGGTTGAAGGGGTGTGCGGTGTTTGGACCACCTGAGCTGTGGGAAAGGCGTCCGTGAGCCATGACCAGCATACTCTGGGGTTTCTGCCACAGGGCTGGCCTCAAAGCTAAATACTAAATCTGAGCATTCCTTCTTTTCCTTCCTTCCTGCCTTGTTCAGACTTGCACAAATAAATGGATCTTCATAGTTTAGCTCCAACAGTGCCTACAATCTAACTGCAGTACCCTGTACCCTTGGATTTCATTTAAAGTGCATGCCTTTTTTAATTAAGATGAATATAAATAATCAACAGGTAAAGTGAGAATGCCAAGCTTTTACCAAAAGGGTTGGAGACAATCTGCTTGAAACTATCAGGTGTGTTACCAGTCTCTTTTTTGTTTGTAGAACCCTGGGAAATTTCCAGTGGAGATGCACACAATTTTAGGAACTTTTTACAATGTAATTGTAGAGGATATATGATAGTGGTTTTCTTCATCATCCTTTATAGTGAAGTAGTCCACAGACTGACAGTGGGCTGTAGACTCGAACTTGGAAGTGATTGAAAGAGGCTTGGCTTGCTTAAAAAATGAATTGTTCTTCCTCTTTTTACTAACCTAAGAGGACTTTTAAAAAAAGTTGGTGTAAATACATCTTTGTAACCATAACTGTAAGCTGAAGATGTTTTTAAGACATATTCTGGCTGTGGCAAAACTCTCACTGACTAATTGGGAGTGTTGCCTGGACTTTAGCCATGCAGTCAGGGGCTTAAGTGCACCTGATGTGAATCAGTCTTTGCTCATCATAAACAAGGTTATTGGGAAGCTGCTTTTCTTTCTGCTTCCTGCCTGCATTTTAAACATGTGTATTTACTTGGAAGGCATCCCCTCTGTATTATCAGGTTGTCTCTTGGGCAGTTCTGGTTCTTGACTACTGGAAAAACTTCTTGCCTAGGAAGAAAACTTGAGTAGATTAGCAGTGGATAACATAAAACTTGCTTTTCTCTTCAGTAGGCTTCTGTAACAGCCTGTAAACAGAGGTATTCTTAGAGCTCTAAATTTACATCTTGCCAAGGGGAAAATGTATTACATTAATGAAATTGCAAAATCAAAGATAATTTTCATTAACCTCCATGCCCCACAGCTGCATGTAATTCTAAAAAGACACGGTCCAGTCAGGGAAGTGAATTAGTCTAGAAGCAGTTAGCTCTATACTGTATGGAAACCCCCATATTCAGACTTACTACATATGATATTCTCAGCCAGTTCACCGTTCTTGCCTGTCCTGTATCTTGCAGAAATATCAGGAGAATCCTATACATGAGCTATGGTTTAAGAATATCAGAATGAAAATTCTGTGACGCAGGAGAATGAAACTGAAATGATGCGATGGAAGAGTTTCTTAGATAATACAGCGGTGAGAGTGGCACAGGACCTTATACAGAAGTAGAAATGAAATAGAAATAGAAATAGAAGTGGTTTTTCCTGCAGTCATTCTGCTGCACAGAATTCCTACCAGGGTGAACATGAATTTTGCATACCAGTCAGCAACGAGATAGCACCTTATAGTTTTAGAAACTATATGAGGCAAAATGAAAGAGAAATTAGGGTTGGCTTGTGTAAAATTGTCAAAGCTGACAGGATCTGGGAAGATGCTTGACAGTTCATTGATTTGATTGAATGTGGCTGAACAAATAAGGTCAATTAAACTTCAGAAGAAGGTGGCTGGGTTTGGTTCCCAGGCATTTCTTTATCCAGTGTCAGAAAGCAGATGGGGGAAGTTGATTGACCATCTTCAGCATTTTCCACTCTTCCTGCGTTGTTTGTTAGAGTCAACTCCCAACTGGTACGTCTGTTCTTAGAGAAGCAGCCCAAGTAACAGCAGGGCCCTCAGTTTCCTTAGGTGAGTGGTTGAACAGGCTGCAGCATTACAAAGTGCATTTTTACATGATGTCCTTGCTACATTTTTCACTTCTCAGCTTCATGCAGCTGCTCCTTGCTGTGTGTTTCTGGGCCATGCAGAAAAACTCCTTTCCATGCTCATTGGTTCTTTGCTTTAAATAAAGGCTTTGCAGACCTAGATAGAGTCAGGGAACTGAAAAGCAGCACTTAAGTCCTTGAATCCAGTCTTTTGTTAGGCTACTCTCTTTTGGCTTCATTATTATCATTATTATTGCAGCAATTACCATTGTTAGAATTCTTCTGTAGCACAGTGGTACCTTGGTGCCTCAGCCCTGGGTGATGGAGCACCTGGTACCAGGCATAGAACAAAGAAGTCCCCCTGCCTCAAGCGGCACCCAGCCTGTGGTAATTCTGCTGCCGTTATCGTTCACGTATCTTACATGGATGTGTGTTGAAACCTTACATTAAAGCATTTCTTAAAGCAAAAGTATAGTTATATTAGTCATTCTTAACATGTACCAAATAGATACTTTTCCCTCTTTTTAATTTTTTCCTTGTCTTTAGGAATTGCAGTTCATTGTGTTTCGCAGCTGTGAAGTGACATGTACCCCACTCCACGTGCCTTGATCTCCATTTCTTTGCATCTTCCTTGGTTAGATATGCCTTTGCAAAGAAGGTATAAAATGTTACTATTCTAACTCTTGCTGATGCAGGAAAGGCCTGAAGGTTGTAAAAGATGTCAGATAGTAAATAATCAAGTCTTGCTCCTTTTCAGTCCTGTCCATCAGATTGAATGTCTGAGTCATTTGAAAATTTGAACATAATAATGACCATGTATTTCCTTTCTTCAGAAATGAAAGCAAAAAAATCAAGGACAACAGAAACAGGGCATTCAAGGAGAGCAACGACAGATGCCATTCTGGTCTTTTGCCTGGTAACTGGAATCATTGTGACTGTTGGTGTGATCTTTGCTATGATCTTTATGATTCTTCACTGGTAGGTGGACAGCTTACAATGCAATTTACGTTTTATTGATCAAAATATGGTATTACTGATGACAAACATGCCTTAGGGTGAACTATTTAAGTTTCTCTGTAGTTTAATATTTGTGTTGCCAGTAGAGAAAACAGGAACAAGCTTCTGGAGATTGCAAAGAAGTACTTTGCAAAACAGTTACAGTGATTGCGGATGAGAAGGGAACAATTGGAATAATTTATGTAAACCTACTTAGGTATGTTTTTGTTTAATTCTTTTTTCCATTTCAGGGCTGTTGTAAAATGTATTTGGAAATCAAAATCTGGGCAAGACAACCAAGACAAGAAGCCATCAAACACAAGATCACTGTGTAACATGGAATAAATCGCTTGCTCCCTCAGGGTCCACATTGGCCTTTTGAGGAATTGGAGCCTTTGCACCTACAGCTGCAGTGTTCTCACCATCTATAGTAGCCATAATACAAGGGGTGGCAGAGCCCTCACTCACAGAGGATGAAGTACATAAGTCCTTCCAGCACTTGCATAATGAACAGAATTAGAAAAAAAATTGGATAACATAGAAATACCATACAAAGAAGATTAAAATATGTTTGAAATATTGGTTTTAAGAAGTACTTTTTACAGTTCATTCACTGTCTTGGATTACTGAACTTTAAGTGAAATGGGTAAAAATACTTCTATTTTAAGGTGGACATTATTCCCTGGGTAGTTTAATAGTCTAAGCACCTCTGAACTGAAGAACCAAAGCCAGACTTTTGTGAGGATGTTGAAAATGATATATTTAACGTATCTTAATTTTGTGAAGATGTTAATCTAGACTAGATGAAACTAGGCATATAGTCTAGGCAGAGACCTTTTTTTGTAAAGTGCTCCTTATCTCATCGATGATCTTCAAGCACAACACCTACTGTGTAATCACTATAATCCCCTTTCTTCTTGACACACTGAAGGATGTGTAATGGTAGGGAAGATCATTAAAAGTTTCGGCATAAGTTTCAATAAATTTGTACCTGCACATTTGCACACTTAACCATTTCTGCCGCAAGGGGACCGAAATATGTGAACAGAAGAGTAGCCCCATAGGGTCAGACCAAGTATTCATCTACCTCTGCAATCAAATCAATGGACAAAAAAAGGATGTCTAGGGAAGAGTACAAAATCAAGACAAGGTGTATGATGTTTTCCACAGCTGTATTCCTCCAGCGTCCAGGCATTTGCAGGATTTCTAAACCAGATGCAATTTCTAAGCAGTCAGCAATATTGAATGGATTTCTCTTCCATGGCTTTGTTCAGTGTCCCCTTGTACCTGTGTAAGCTTCTGTCACATAAAACACCCTACGGCAAGGAGATCCACAGTGCAGCTGCATCTTTTGTCCAGCTTGAACCCACTTCCTGCAAGCTTCATTTGTCACACCTTACTTCTTGAAAAGGCAGTGAGCTGTCAGTCCACACTGTCTTCTCCCTGAAAGGGACTGCCTTTTAGACCTCTTATATATTCCCTGGTTATTTTCTTCCTGGTCTGAAAAGTGCAAGATTACTTAGTGATTCTTCACCCTGAAACCACACCATACCTCTCACCATCCTTGCTGACCTTTCACTAACCCTCCATATTACATGACTATCTTGTTTATGAAGGTGCTTTCTCTGTGTGTAAATAAACATTGTTTGATGCAAATAAAAAACCTGAGCTGGTGACATGTTGAAAAATGGACTGTGGGCTGATTAAAATGTTTAATAGATTTTATGATTAAGATTTTCTCTTGAGTATAGTAGAAGCTCTGAAAACAGGCCAAATATTGAGCACTCCAGGGTAGAGAGTGCTTCTCAGTAAGAACATTGCGAAAAAATTGCAAAAAAATAGATTGGAGGTAGTAACTCATCCTCTCAAAGAATTCCTGTTCTCTTCAGATCCTCTATTGCTGCAGATGTTCTAACTGCACCATCTGCACATCCTTAAAAAAGCATTATCATATTTTTCAGAGATACATCATTTTGTTTGCTGTTTAGTGAAAAGATCATTTACATTTTTGCAAATAAAACATCATATTCAAAAATGACGTGCGCTTAATTCTATAAAAATATCTTTTTTTAAAAAAAGGAAATTTTATTTTTGGTAACACTATCATTAGCAATGTCATTTTATGTCATTTGGTGGACAAACCTAAAAGTCTTGCAACATTAAGAAGAAAATGCATAGATAAGGCAAAAGCAGACAATAACAATTTTGCAGTTTGCAAAACTAGCTTACATGTTCAAGGTGTGGTTTTGATCTCATGCAATCAAAAACAGCGTATTGTGGTGAGTCTGGGGTTAGGTCTAGAATGCTGGTTTTAAAAATAGACCAAAACCAGTTGTTACTACTTGGGAAAATGCTTCCACTGAAAGTATGGTAAATATGAAGCTCTGCCATCATCTCTGTGACTGATTTTTGAACTCTGGCTTTCCTGTTGCAATTTAGATGTGAGATATCTGAAAGAGAGGGAACTAAATGATTCTTTTCCATAATGATGCAAAGGTGTACTATTATACAACCATTTTGTATTTTAAGAACACTTGCAAAGAGCCTCCAGTCTTATTTGGGTTGATATTTTGAAGGTTTTAAATCTCCACGGTCTGCTGGCAAATCCAGCAAAAAGCAATAGATACATAAACAGAGTGGTTCAGAAAATGAAATTTAGAAACAGCTGAACTAAGCCATACTGGTGAGTGTGGTGGTCCTTAGGGTAGATCAAAGAGGTTTTGTTCTTTATTGGCTTATATTTTGTAAAATATTATTATCTTCTGCTTTTTTTCCCCTCTTAAATCTCCTTAAAGCTACCTACAAAATAGAAAAAAAAAATCGCTAGAAAATTTAATGCAAAAACTGTAGCATAAAATACGAAAGAGTGCCTTGCTGCTCAACAGATAGGGTAAACAGGCTGTTCTGTTGTTGAAGCCGCAATCAGAAACTCCAAGGAGTGAGGAAATTCCTGAAGTTAAGATTATGCTGTCCAAGTGGCCATCACACAAACACTATATTATCATTCTCTCACCCTAAATATAAACTTGAATGAACTGCTCTGCGTGCCAGATGCAGTATAAAACACATAGGAAGCACAAAATTATTATCTCAGCACAACCATAGCAACCTTCCCTCACATTTGATCCCGTAATCTGAATAATACACTTATTAGTTTGGTAAGAGGGTGGACAGTCACGACAGATAAAGGACTTATCCAGAAATAAGTGTTTTAACTTAAGTATTTTTAAAGAGATAAAGAACATGTTGCAATCTGCTTGAACACTTCTGACAACAAGTATTCACCGTCTAGGATATATAACTGTGTTTGATGGAGCTCCTTTTATCTCCAGTGCCTGAGAAATGCAGAGAATGTTTTCATTGCTACTTTCTGGTAGTGGGTTAAGGAAGAGAACCAACAAGGGTTCCTCCTTTTCCACAGTTTTAACTACAATATTCCTATCTCCTCCTGCTTGCTCACTGCAGTGGAAACATTATCTTTACTGATCACCCCAAGATGCGAAAGTATTCTTATTCTTAGACCTTAGGCACGTGCCCAATTCCTGTTTAAGCCAGTGGTATTTAAGCTCTTGAAGTGAGAGTTTGCTGCGTTTCTAAGGGGAGAAGCACAGAAGAGCTAGAAGGAGAAGGGACAGAGGTCACATAAAAATACCTTCATGATCTCAGGAGTTTTCGCTGCCTACAGGAGTTTTTGGCCAATGCAGATCAGGCAGCCTCCCCAGTCTGCTCTGTAAAGTGCGAGCTGTACGGAAACCCCAGCGCTCCGGGAGCTCGTAGATTTGCCCTCATTCAGACGCTCTCCTACACCACACCTTGGCGGGCCATCACACGCAGATCATCTGCCAGGAGACCGTTTACACCTGCCTTTGCCGTACAGAGGACTTCTGGTATCTCCTCCCACTACTCCAGCAGCTGCACCCAGGATACAGGGGCCAGAGAGTTGGTGAAAATCTCATCATGCTTAAATTTAAGCTTATACTTACATTCTTTCCTGAACTAAGCTCTCCTCATAGATGTGTTTAAGCAATTTCCTGAATCAGGGCCAAAATGACTGTCTCATCCCTTGCATTCATTTGCTTTGCGTTGTCTAATATTGCAGCATAATCTTGTGGGTTTTGTTTAAATTTAGTAGTATTTTAAATATTTCCCCCAGTATTCTTTCATCTTCTCCCTCTTATTCTTCTTAAGGAAAAATCTTTTTGGAATGCATATCTTGTCTGTATATTATCCACCATCTGTTTCAGGAAATTTAGGATGCATTTATATAGTTATTTAGGTCTTGATGTATGCGCAGTTTCATTTATGTATGGTCTAATAGTATATACCATCGAAATATTTTTTTTCTTTGACAGCTTTACTGGCTCTTTTTGGAACTGAAATTTTTATGGTGAATTGCAGAGATTTTCATTATTTTTTTATAACTTCATTTAGTCAAACAAACTTAACAAAATAATAAGTTCTCGTGTTTTTTTCTTTCTTTGTTGCTATGCATACAGGAGAGAAAGTGCCACAGAAATATGGGTCATTTTTTAACCTGATGCTCTATAAAATAAAATAAAGAAATGCTTGTTGAAAACAGATTCAGTGCTCCATGATTGGTGGCAAAATTTCAGCATTGTGCAGCTATTACGGGGAGAAAGTAAGCAAATACTTTGATTTATGATTTTGTGAATCAGAAAGCTACAGCGAAATGTTAAGTCAAATGTACAGCATTTTATGTGGATTTTGGAAATAGAACTCTGCGGTTTCCAGTTGTTTATCTGTAAAATGTAGAGATGGATTTTTCAGGAGCTGAGCATTCAGCTTCTACTTCATTACAAGAATCTTGTTGTATTAGGCCAGTATTGTTCACTTATGATTTACTAAGTTTTTTACTTAGCTGTACAGAAAAACTTTTGACTTAGAACTGGGTCAGAGTGCTCAGACTGGAAAATTCAGTATATGGTGAATTTTCAGGACAATGCTACTTTAACAGGAAATTGTGTTTGTGGGCTGTGAAAAGATAACTGGAGAAAAAGGTTGTGTGCCTGAAGCAATCAAACCCCAAATCCAGCACGGCTGGATATGGATAATTGGTTATTTAAAATTACTTAACCTACATGTGTTTTTCACTCTATCCTCATGTTCTTATAATCAGAAAGTGACTGGGCAAAATGGGAAGACTTGAGCTGATTAAATCTTCGTTTTGGACTGTAAGTCCTTTCCCAAAGAGATGGTTTTGTAGTATATGTGCCTACGAAGTCTTATAACATGATATCCTGATCCTTACAGAGAGTATCACGTGTTATCTCAACATAAGAAACAATAGTATGAAGTTGGTGTGCAGAGGAAGCAGTTACTATTTTGGGATAATGCTATGTTGTATTACACCTAGAATAATGGCAAATAGTTAATTAAGATCCTTTGATATTTGCAATGATCCAATTTTCTGCTACTTATAACTGCCAAATTTTAGTCTTTAGGGCAGGAATTTTCCATTCTGAATATGTGATCCTCAGGCTAATGTCTTTCTTTCTGGGTATGCAGAAATTGCAGTCAAATGTTTTATTTTTTCTGGGGACCCACTCAATGGAAAAATAGGCTGCTAATCCCATCCTGTCCATTTCTCTCGCATTCCTAGTTTCTGCTCCCACCCCGGTTTCCCTCCTCCCAGCCTACTCCCCCATCAGCAGCTCTTCCTTAGTGTGGTGACACTAAGACTGGACAGGAAAGGAATTACACTGTGACTTGGAGATGAGGGAGGAGAAGTAGGAAAGAGCGAGAAGATTAAGACAGGCTGGGCAAGTATTTTGAGAGGGGCTGGTGAGGGCAGGCTGGGAGGGGGGAAACCGGGGTGGGAGCAGTGACTGGGGGTGCTGGAAAAGAGAAGAAAAAAGAAATTAAGCAGCATCCTGAGATTAGTGGGACAAAGAGGCTGTGCCTAGAAACCTGATGGGAATGGGGAGAAGGAGCAGATACTGTGAAAAAAGAGATGCCTGTGAGCAGGATCTTCACTGAGGGGAAGAACTGGCTGGATAGAAAGCCAGGCAGGAACTGGAAGGAATGTGGGGAAGGAGACTGGGATTGTGAGGCCCTGGGAAGCAAAGAGAGGGATCAAACAGGGAGCCGAGCGCGCTGCATGTGACTATGGAGAGAAAAAAGGCAGGATGAAAACATTGAAACTGAGGAAACAACCTGGGTCTGAAAGCTGGGACAGGAGGGCCGGGGGACTGGAATGATGAAGAACAAGGCTGGAGGGGAAGACTAGGACTGAACGGATAGGAAAACAGAAACCGGGGTGAAAACCTGAAGAGTGGTGACTGGGAGTCACTGGCAAGAAGAAACTGGAAGAATGAGCAAGGGAGACGTGGGACTAAGCAGGGACAGTTTTGGAAGGGACAAGACAGAAGAGGTCAGAACAGGGGATTTGTTTGGAGGTACCACTTGAATACTCTTCCATCATGAGTCTGGATTAGGGACAGTTTTTTTGCAGCTTCTTTGTACCTCTGCTGCTGGCAAAGATCTGTAAAACCCATTATGTCTCTTGCTCCCTGCATTTGCAGTTAGTTCAGAGGGTGAATACGTTACCGCATGAACGCAAGTTTCCAGAGCCCTGTCCTGGAGCCGAAAGTCCCGACCCTGTCGATGGTGTGTGTTGTTATGAGTGTGGTGCTACCTGGCAGAACATCTGAATTGTTAGTGTGGAGCTTAAGAAATCACAGAAAACTTTAAAGGAGTTGCAAGTTTGTGTCTTAAGAAGTGTCAGCGTGTGCGTGGGCAGTACAGCTCTGGTCCAGCCCCCCCGGTGTGCGCCTGAAGGCAGAGCAGGGTGCAGGCTTGTTCCGGCAACACACGCACACAGAACGGGCAGAAGAGCTGGGGAGCAGAGGACCAGGCAAAGCTGTCAGGATTGGCAGGGCTGGTTGTGCAAACCTGGGGAACGTACCCGAGCAGATTAGGAGGAAGGCATTTTAAAGGCAAAACAGAGGCTGAAAGGCTTCTCCCCCATTAAGTTTGGCCACAGACTGAAGTGGGGCTAGGACTTCATCCAAACAGCTGAAAAAGGAGAAAGAGAAGGCCACTGAGGAATTTAGTGGGGCAGGATGTTGCAAGACAAACCTTATAAACTGGTAGATTAGTGTGTGTATTTACTTTACTGTAAATGATCCTGAAAAGGCAGCTAGGTTTTTAACCTGTTTTTCACTTTTTTAAAGCCTGCAGACTTTTATCTTTGTAGATAAATGGATAAAGGTAAATTCCTTGTCTCATAAAAAGTTCATCAGGTGAATGATGTAGTTCTTTCAAAATGTCATCAGTCTTCCTGGTCCAAGTGGTATTCACAGCAGGTTCTCAGCCAGTGGAAGTCAAAATGCCAGCTCCCTTTGAATAGCACAGAGGCAAGTCATGTATAATTGAATCTCTTACTTTTATTGTTGAAGCACTGATTTTATCCAGGCTGCTTATGTGCTACACTTGCTGATCTCAGGGGAAGACATTTGTGATTTCCTAAGAAAGCTTTAAAGACCTTAATTTTGTAAGTTCGCAGAGCACACGTACAGAAGGACCCACAGGATCATCTGGTCTGATCTTGTGTGTGTAAGAGGCTCTTCTCTGTCTGTCTGTTACTCTTGTGCTGAGGCTGGTAACTTGACTGAGGTCTGTGCTTAAACAATACCTGCGAGAAAAGCACCCAGCCTTACTTTGGGAACACTGAAAGAATGGAGGTCCAGCACTTCCCTTGGCAATTTGTTCCAAAGGTTTATTGCCTTTTGTGCGAAACAAGATTTGCTCCTCATTCAAAATACGAACACATCTGGCTTCATTTTTCAGCCACTGGTTTTTGGTTCTGCTAAAATCAGAAAACTTGTAGTGCTTCCTATTTTTTCTTCATGGAAAAATTTTTCTTCAACACACACTCATCAATCACTTTTCAGTCTTCTTTTATGACTAAGCTTCTTAAAGGTCTTCTCAAAAGCTTTTGTCTCTCATGCCATGCCCCATCCCTGGAAACATTCCAGGTCAGGTTGGACGGAGCTCTGAGCAACTTGATCTAGTTGAAGATGTCCCTGCTCACTGCAGAGGGGTTGGACTAGATGGCCTTTAAAGGTCCCTTCCAACCCAAAGACTCTATGATTCTGTGATTCTATGTTTGGGTACTTTTTATAACTCTTTTTGACAGCTTCTAATTTTTCAGCATTATCTTTTCAGCCAAGAACTATATATGCCCTATGACACTGATGTCTGTGTTCAGCTGCTTGCTATCCCTACATCCTAAATCCTTTGCAGAGTCGCATCTTTATAAAACACAGTTCCTCCTTCAGTAGATAGAAATTACATTGCTTGTTCCTGAACCAGCTTCTCATTTGGCCCTGGTAAATCACATGGGGATAAGAGTTGTTCCCGTATGTTCCTGTTGCTTCTCCCAACCTCATTTACTGCTTCATCCTTCTTCATGTCCTCCAGCTGTTTTGTCTTCACCAAGAGCAGCTGTTGGAGCACAGCCACTATTCAGAGAAGAATTCAAGATGTGTTGGCCTGGGTGTACAAAGGTGCTAGTAGGAACACAACCCTCAATCCTGTTCAGTTTGAAGGGGATGCCTGTATCTGCATTTTACATTAAACAGTTGTTTTCTAAAATAACAGAAGAAGCACGGACTGCTGTTTCACCACTCATGGCCTCCTAGCAGTGAGGCTGCAGAAGGGCAAGTCCTCGATTCCCCTCGTGCCCTACCTCAGGATTCTCTCGTGTTTCTACACACTGGTAAAAATTGAGTAGAGAGGGTGGCGTGAGGGATGCAGGGAGAAATCCTGCATGTTAGCCCCTAGCTGAGGTGCTTTCCTGGGAGACGTAGCTCTGCCTTACCTTCAGCTGAGAAAATGGATCTGGGATGGGATTTATGTTTCAACATTTTAAATAATGAAAAATCCAACAACTTCTACAAAGTTGGAGCTCCATCTCTCTACCTGTCTCACTTCAGGACAAATAAAATGAATAATGGTCCATGACTGTGATCCCCCCAATCTTTCTTTGTTTGTCCTTCTCTTTTGTTCAAGTATTTTTAACTGGGGAGGTGACAGGGTGCAAAAGAAATCCCAGAGACCTCTGAAGTTTCAAAAGATAAAATAGCAAATTTAGTGTCTCATTTTCATAGGTCTTCTTGCTCATGGTTTCCATAAAGCATGTCATGGCAGGGCTGTATTTGGGCATCACTTACAGTAGCTCCACACCACCAGCTTTGGTGGGGTTTGTTCCTAAGTTTTAACTCTTGTGATAAAACTTCCTTGCAAATCCTGGAAAGGACTTACCATACCCTTCAGTGATGTCTTAAAATTTCAACCTGTGTTTGGCAAGATTGTTTCATCAAGCAGTGACAGGTCAGACCTTAGCAGAGAAAGAACAGTACCTACCTGGCTCTGGCAGACTGATTCCCCCTCCCTCCCTCCCTCCCCTCCTCCTCTCCTCCCCTCTTTCCTTCCCTCGCCTTGTCCTTTATTTTTTCTCTTCTTTTTTTTTTGTCTCTTTCTTTATCTTTTTCTCTCTATCTTCCCTTCCCTTTCCCTCTCCCCCTTCCTTTTCCTTTCTTCCCCTCTTCCCCCTTTCCTCCCTTCCCACTTCCCCCCCGTCCCTCCCTCCCTTCCTCGTTCCTTTCAAAAACTGTTGACTCTGGGTAAAAGGAGACAGTTTTTAAAATTAAAATTGGCATAGGGAAGAGTACAGTGTCCTTCCACCTCTCAGCCTCAGTTCTGAGCATTCCAGGATTGTCAAAAAATAGTTTTTGAAAGCATGGAATTAGCTCAGAAGTTTGGGTCAACTCTCATATATATCAGTGAAAAGTCAGGTCATGATGACTAAAACTGCTCCCTAACAATAATCTCAAAGTAATAATCAAAGTGTAACTCTTCTCTCTCAAAGCCGCGGCTCAGCTCCCGGGCTGTGTTTTGGGACCTGCTGCTGGCAGAGCGCGGGCGCTGGCGAGGACGCAGGACGCAGCCAGCGGGGACCAGGCAGCATCTGCTGCTCCCGTGGGGTCTCCAGCACCTCCGGGCTGCTCACTGCCCTTGGGCCAGCGATGGGCTTCACCCAAAAAGCAAACGAAGAGGCTTGTATCGGAGTCAGCATTAAAGCAGGGGGAAGCACCAAGGAAAGCAAACCCTGAGCCCCTAAAGCTCGTGGGGGCAAAACTTTGTTGTTAATAAGATTCAAGTCCAAACTAGTTCCTGATAACAGTGAAGCTACTGGAAGGTTGTGCTGAGCCCCGGTGGCCGGGAGGACCAGGCTGCAGAGAGGGGAGTGGGGTAGGGCCAGTGCCAGCCTACGGCTGGACACACTTTGGTGCCCATGCCCAAGGCCATGCCCACAGGCGTCTGGCCAGCTGGGGGGCTGTAATCCATATAGGTGGCTTTAAAATGCCCTTTGCCTGGGAAATGAGCTGCATTGGCAGCTGTCCCCCACATGCTGCTCTTACGGCTGAGCTTCGCAGGCCACGGCAACAGATCAGGCGTCCTCCCTCCTTGGGCTCTTCATCCCATGCTGAGGATGAGGCTGGGGAAGCCACAGGTTTTCTTGGACCACTGTCTGGGGTCATGGGTGTCACCTCCTCACCCTAAGGGTTCCTGCTGCCGGCCCAGGGGCATCACCGGCAGTGTCCGTGGGCTTAGCTTAGCTGTCTCTGCCAGAGAAACAGCACCTTTCTTGGGACTGCAGTGAGGTACCACGCTGCCCTGCACACCCTGCTCCTAAGGGCTGGGACAGGTCTCACCTACGTGAGGTGAACTCTCTTTTGTGTGTTTGTGCCGGGTATGCCTTCTGCTTTGGCTTTCCATTTCTGATGGGTGGGTGCACCCCCAGGGCTTTGGGCGTGGGCAGCCACAGGGGACTAGTGCCTTCTGCCTGGAGGGGAGCTGGCTGCACCTCACTGCACCACCCCACACGTCCCACTGCCCCGCTGGATGTGTTTCCCCAGATGAACCTCCCTGCACAGCAACTGCCCACAGGGTTGGAAACGTCCTGTTGCACAGATCATCATCTTGCACCTCAGATGATGTCACCCTGCAACAGGGCATGCCGAGAGCTTCGGGTGGCCGGCGGCCCTGGTGAGCTGGTGGTGGAAGGGACTTACGGGGTGAGTTCACGAAGTTTTCCACCTGCCTTTCGTAGTCAACTCAGAGGAATTAACGCAGTGTAGAAGATGGCAGCTGTGTTGGAGCAGCAACAGAGAGCTACATGATTTAAATTCTGGTATGATAAACACTTGTCAGATAGCTGACACTAATCAATGAATGTCATCTAATAACAACAGACTGCCATCAGACGTGAACTCTATCCATGACACTTTCACCTTGGATTTACAAAAACCTCGTGAGATCAGCAGTTGGGCTTGTTACATTTCTTGTGAACTACAGCTATGAAATTCTTGGCTTGCCTCTCTCTGTGTGTCAAGGCAATTAACGTATTTTTTTTTTTTAATTTCAGGTTGGGTCAGTCCACATATACATAGCAATGAAAATTAAGCCAATAGAGTCACATGGCAGGAAATATAATGTTAACTTGATCCTGGCTGTGCTTTTTATGCTTAACAAGAGAAAATCAGGAAATAAGAAGAGTGTTGGATTTAATTTTGAATTTCCTGGTCCCTTGCTGTTTGTCATCTTGAAGATAACACCATCTAAACATACAGGGTCTTAAAAATTTAATTTCCTTTTTCTATTTCCTAGTTCCTATTGCTCAGGCCTTCAGGATTCTATTGTGGCTTCTCTTGAAGTAGAGACTTTTTATAATTCTGAGTATGTTTTCTGATTCACAGCGCATTTACATTCCTCTTGTTCTTTTCTACTTTTCTCCTGAGTGAAAGCTCTGCCTTGCCGCACACAAAGTCAGCCTGTGGTGCTAGAGGGAAGCCACAGAAAGGAGAATTTGTTGATACTGCCAGACCTTTTGTATTTTCCTTTTCACTCCTCTCTCCATGTCACTGAAGATGGCGGTTGCCCAACAGGGCACATCAGCAGACCTTACGTAGGGCGTGTTTGATCTCAGTGTGCAATATGCTCTGCAAGAGTGAGAAATCCTCTTTCTAAGGGCCAAAGAAAAGCCATATCTTGTCATTGCACCTTGAGACCAATAGGGAGAAGCTGGGATGCTTTGCTGTGATGTGACTGAGGTCACTGGTGTCATTTCCAGCTGCTGCCACCTCAGCGGAGGAGGAACCTCTGTCGGGCTTTTGGCCACAGTTGTGTCCTTGCTGCCCTTGCTATCCGGGGGCTGGTGGTTGCCCATGGGCCAGGGAGCTCACTTCACCTCTCAGTGGGTTCTCTGCAAAGTAAGACCAGCAAATTCAGAGGGATTCTGGCAAGAGGAACGGTCGCCCCATCCAGGGCTCTTTGAAGGTTCAGAGTTCACCCTCACTTGGTTAAAATAGAGGGTCCATAGATAGAAAAGTGTCTGCTGTCCTCACACATTTGTCTCATAGTCTGTGCCTTTTTTGTGCTGACTCCTTCAGTGATTTAAGCCTGCATGGTGTTTCCCATCATTAGATTTTTTCTACGAGACATTCTTTTTATTGATGCTAAAAGGGCATCACCTATTCTTCTAGTGTGGCCTGGCAAGCAGCACTCTGCAGAGAAGGAAATAAAGCCATGTTTTCATAACAGAGGGTCTTTTGCTAATTCTAGCCAGGCATACTACTTCCCACTTAAAATCTAGAACAAAATAAAGTAAATGGCTTGGTATATGTGGAAATTATTTTCTAATAATGGGTAGGTATTCTTGTTTATTATTTATATGCATATAATTCCAGAAGCAATTAACATCTTAATGAAATCTTGATATAGAATAATTTTTTAATGAAAACACGATTGTGAATATGATTTGCTCCTCCTAGCAAACCAAGCATAATTAGATCCAGTTTAATAACGTGCAAAACTATTAACATCTGAAGAATGTACTCTGAAAACATTCCTGTGATGACACAGGATCATCAGAAGAAGCTGAACTTACTTTTCCCAAGGTCCTGCAACACAGACGAGGCTGAGATGCTGTTGCAGTTACATCATGCTGATCCCATTGGTGACATACTCAGCTGTTTATTTGCAGAAAGCCTGTGCACTGTGAACCTTTGTTTGCCTTTTTTTGTCAGAGGATTTTTCCCCTTGAGCAAGGGATGAAACCCCTTTCAAGTTTAGATTTCAGGAAACTCAAAGCTCGATGAGAAATTAAGGTCTTGTTTGGTTTGGGGATTTTGCCATATTATATCCACTGGTGACAGCTGCTGATGGGGCTTTGTCAGTGTTGTCCCCAAGTGCATACAGGCAAAGCTGCTATTTGCACTAGTGGAGATCAGCCGGCCCCCGAACAGGACTGAATTGCACAAATGCAAATCACAGCTCGCTGCGCCCTGCTGACCTGCATAAAGGGTTTCGCCAGTGTCAATGCGTTGGCTCTGCAAGCGGAGCTTTTCTCCAGGGCAGCTAGAGGCTAGTGGCTAGCAGGGATTTGGATGCGACATATCACACCTAAAGCAGAGCAGTGGGGAGGACAGGCAAGCCATGAAACATGCTCCGGGGTGGCTTGACGCACACCCAGCCCAGGAGACTCGCGGCCCACCAGCTTCCCTCCCAGAGTACACAGGAGCCTCTGTACAAACCTTCTGATAAGCCTGTTCCCAAGATCTGAGCTTATAACAAAGCTTTCATAACTTCTGTCCAGGTTTTTGTTTGATTTTTTTTTTTAGTGAAATAATCATCCCGTTCTGCTCAAACTCACACCGGGCAGACCAGGAAAGGGATGAGGTGGGAATCCTCTCCGGATGCCTTAAGAGCTTAGAGACCATTATAGGCACTTTAGCAGGCTTTGGCCAAGGTTAAACCCAGGTGGGCTTTCTCTTGCTGAGATCCCTTTTGCCAGGGCCTCACAATTCTTTATACAGCAGGACTCACATTTTCCAGCGTGGCTGTGTGCAGCCATTTTTACACACCTAATTAAGCCAGAAATGCGTGTTTAGTGTTCCAGCGATGACAGAACCACCCAATAAACTTTAGCACTTATGTACATAGGAAATGGTGCATACAACATCAAAGCTGTGTACACACATTAAATAATTCATCCTTATAATAACCCCCAGAGGTGGCGGGGAGAGGCATTAGCTAAACAGCTCACCCCGTTCCTGCAGCAAGCCACTGGCAGAGGCAGGGTTAAGCGCTGCGAGGCTTTGGTGCCGAGCTTTGTGCTTCATCTATCAGCCCGCACCGCTCTGCGGTGGATGTACGTAGCAGCTCGTATGTTATTTGGAACATTTCCTACTCCAAGACATTCTCCTGTGGGAAGCAGCCAGGAGTCCACATGAACAAAATATTCCATAAAAACAAACCAGTGATCCCCGGGTTGGAGCGGCTGGTGCCGTGGAGGAGAGGCAACGCCACGCAGATCAGCGATGCCGCTGGAGCTGCACGTGACGCTAACGCCCACGAGTGTGTTGTGACGCCGCGAGGCCA
>NW_010529713.1:31040-34052 GCF_000687285.1 Phaethon lepturus
TCCCACCGTGGGCAAGGGCGCCCGGGTGCAGCGGCGTCGGGGAGCGGGAGCGGAGGAGGGCTGGGTGCTGGGCGGCGGAGAAAAGCCCGAAACAAGATGAGCGTGGCAGCCGTGTCCGTGGCTTTCTGCTCTGCTGCGCTCATGAGCAAAGAGTGCAGCCCTGCCTCGGTCGCCCTCCTATGCCCTGTCGCGATCACATTCAATCAGCTGTCACCGAGAATGACATAAAAAGCGACCTCAAAATCCCTTGCAAAACATGAGAGTGCTGAGGCTAGCGGGGGCTCCTTTCCCCCTCCCTCAGCCTTCAGCCAAAGTCAGCGAACGGGGCACTGCTGTAAAACTGAATTTCCTTGCAGGCGTTACGATGAGGATGCATCTTCTCGCACGCTGTTATCTGCACGGTTCAGCTCTGTGTCACACGCGTTGGCTTGTGTTTGTCTCTTGCCTGAGCGGTGAGGTGTACGACACCTCTGAAAAAGCCCATCTGCAGAAGGCAGCGTTCCGAGGCTGGTAGAGACCGTATCCAAAGCTCTGGGAAAGAGCCAGCTCAGACGCAATAACGATTTGATGTTTCACTGGCCGAGGACGGTAACTCTTGCTATTCTGTTGGCAATTTGCAGGGATGTGGTTCTCCACATCGTGCGTTTCTGAGAGACGCGGCTATTTTTCCAAGAAGCCTTTGGACTTCAGACGTTATAAATGTGTTGCTGTTTTATTTTAATCTAGGTTGCCATTTGCTGTAGTTATCTTTCTGCTCAATACAAATTTACTTGTGAAGTTTGTATTGCCCCTTTGGGATGTTAGAACTGAGTCCACACATTCTTTAAAAAGCCACTTTATTTTCAAGGAAAAAAACCCTAAAATTCCTGTATGTGTTCCGAGCTTCGCGCAATATACAAGAGGCTCTGGAGAGACCTAGATAACAGGGAGCATTTTCTATCTAGATATGTTTGGACATTCCTTTATAGAGCATGTGGAAATATATTCCATTTTCAAATAGATGCACCCTCCTCCTGTAACATGAGTCAAGGGGAGAAAGCCCACACAGTTGTTTTGGTTACTTAGGAACTTCCATGCCTGATTAATCAGTTTCTCTCCTCTGCTTCAAGGAACCTAATTGAACTTGTCATTTTATTCCTCTGAAATGTACTCATAGATTAAAAAAAATTCTGGCATTTCTAATATTTATTTTCCACAGCGCAGTTGCCAAACGTACCTCCCTTGAGGATAATATAGACTGGCTTCCATATTAGCTAAGATCATCCTGTACATTTTCTGGTTCTTGCCTATGGGGAACGGAGCATCTTCTGCTCTTTTGGTGCAGTTTGGCAGCAAGTGAGCCCGTTCCTATACCATGGGGTCTTCTGTATCAGTAGTGCACCTCCTCCTCTGGCTCCCGCCATATCTTTTCCCTCCAGCATCTTCCAATTACAGTATTCCTTCCATTACCATTAAATTTAATATAATCCATCAAGTAGTCCCAGAGGGGATATCTTTCACTTTGGATTTATCTGCTAATAGACACATGGTAGCAGATGATCTCTCTCTCTCTCTCTTTTCTGGGAGATTATTAATTACTAACGCAATTTTATCGTAGAGACCTGACAGTCTCCAAACATAGTCTTGTATCTTCCCATTTCATTTGAATTTCTCCAGTGTAAATTACTGCCTGACAGTCCTGGTTTCTATAGGTGCTCATTGCATTCCAGCATAATTCATAAAAAATCGAAATAAATTATTTTATGGGTGTGTTTCTTCTTCCTTAGCTCCCCATCCACCATTTGATTCTATTTGGCGCATTTATACACTCATTTTTCACAGGTTTATAAACGTCGCAGTGGGGACCTTGGATCAAATTCTCAGGTATAGGCACAAGGCTCCCATCTAGATGAATAGCTTCTTAGGTTTAAGGCCAGAAAGAAACATTAGATCATCTGTTCTTACTTCCTGTATATCACAGGCCATTACATTTCACACAATTACCCATGTATTGAACCTAATAGCTTCTTTGGCTAAAGTACATTTTCTAGAAAGGCATCCAGCCATGATTTGAAACTCTCCAGAGATAAGAATCCACAGCCTCCCTTGAGGATTTGTTCCAGTGGTTAATTACCCCTACTCTTAAAAATATATGCCTTATTTTCCATTTTAATTCATCTGGCTTCAGCTTCCAGCCACTGGCTCTTGTTATGCATTTTTCTGCTGGTTAAAGAACCTTTTAGTAGCTGGTATTTCCTCCCATGGAAATACTTCACATGCTACAAGAGAGTCATCTTTCAGTCTTCTCTTTGATAAAAAACCAAACGTTACGAGCTAGGTCTCTCACAGAAAAATGTATCCTCAAGCCATTAAGTCATTTCTATGGCTTTTTAGGCACCTTCTCCAATTTTCCCTCACAAGAAATGACATTCATGTGTCTGGCTGTGATCTACAGGACGACGCCCTGCTGTCTTCTTCTCTGTCCATTTAGGATATAGTGCAGGTGCCATCAAGACATGGTGATGCATAAACGCAACGCTTGGGTCCAGTCTTGGGAGGTGGGCACGGTCCACTGGGAATCCACCATGGAGAATCTCTCTTGTTTTTTTTGTGTTGCACTTTGCTCCTCCAGGAATTGGCAAATTGGCTTCTTCTGTGCAAATAAATCCAGAGAAGAAGCTCTTGAGTGGTCATTCCCGTCTGGTACTCGGGTGAGAAGAAGCGGCTATTGAACAAGTGCACTGGTGTACCTAGCCTGTCCAGGCCTAGTGTTTATTTTTATTAGCGATAAGTAGCTGTGAGTGCCTCCGAATGTCTCTTCTAGATAATGAAAGCTTCACTTTAAAAAACAAACAACAAATAGCTTTAAGGAAGTTTTATGACCGAACTGGGAACCACTGTTGTTTTTGCGGCTTGCGGACCCCAAGGGGGAGCAAGGACTGGAAACGCTTTGCATCAGGCTCAGGCTGCCTCAGTTCCATCTGTGTTCAATTAAATCCTGGCCAGCTAACGATACCCGTCGTCGTGCCGGCT
>NW_010529713.1:34092-43278 GCF_000687285.1 Phaethon lepturus
CCCGAGGGCTAGGGGCAGATGACTGAGGCAGCCAGCCCTTGCCCACCCGCTCAGACCAGGACCAGGGTGCCGCCCCGGGTCTCCTATTGAGGTGCATATAAACCTTTATGCTCCAGAATGGAGGGGCTAGTGGTGGTCGCTAACGATTTTAAGTGCCTCTAGATGTTAGACGCTGCCAATGTATGCCCAGTTAATGAGGCTTAGGGTGCCAGAGGTTGGCATACGGTGGGATTTAGATCTGCTCACGGCTCGTGGCGGCACAGGAGAGGGGAGGCATCAGGCAGAGCTGTCTGTGCGGGGAGGGACAGCCCCAGCCCTGTGCCTGCCCTCGCTGTGCGTCATGGCGCTGTCTTCAAGCAGGCGTGCAGCGATGGCGGCTGGGGCCCGGGCGGTTTCCCGGCTGTTCCCCCCCCGCCCCTGCCAGCCGGCACGGAGAAGGTGCTTCGACTCTGCTCTCCGAGCTTCATTAGCAGGCTCCGAGCACACATCCCCAGCCAGGAAATCAAAGGCGGTAAATACATTCAGACTCTCACAGCAAGGTTTGATACTGTGAGGAGCGCGGGAAGAGACTGTGTGTGCAGGCTGCTGAAGGCAGCGGGAAGGAAGGGGCGATGCCGAGTGCTCCGCAAGGCCTGCCCCTGGCTGACAAGGCATCAGCCTCGAGGTTTGGTTCTTGTCTTGGAGCCCCACCAGAGGGGTTGAGATGTGGTCTGCTGCGTCACTCCCCCTTGGATCCCCGAGCTCATGGATTGTAGTAGAGAGAAAATATCTGTGCTAATGGACAGTCCTTAGATCTTGGTCTTCTGCAAACCTCGTGGCCACGTTTGTAAAGTCCTCGTGTTGGGCATCTGGAGAAGGGAGAAATGAGGCAGGGAAGAAGCTTTCCTTGATGTTGAAACATTTTATTTTTCAGGGAGGGGGGATAGCTATTTATTTACTTTTGATGGAGCCAGGGAAAACCATTTGTTTGATGGATTAGGCAGTTAGTTTTAATTTGTCAGGTTGCCTAGGGTACAGGACAGGCAAGTTAGCTGGAGCAATTGTCTCTGTACAAATGGAAAGAATAATGTCCTGAAAAGACGGCATTAAGGGGACCACTCCTCTGCAGACCATTCCACAATACTTACCCTTTAAAGCCCAGTCAAGTCTCTTGAGGAGACCTAAGTTAGCAGATGGAAGCAGAGGCTTGTGTGGCCTTTTAGCTGCAGACTAAATACCACTCTAGTAATGCAGCCTTTGACATACGCAACACTGTTTTTTTCCCCTCATAGGAATGGTTTGATAAAGGCTGTTCATTGTTTTGTGTGGTTGCTAATACCTCAAGCCTCTATTATTATGAGTTGCCAGGTGTAACAGCAATATATATACAAAAAAGCCATTAGCTCAGTGACTTGCAAAGGAAAATATCATGAGCCTACTCCTTTTTGGCCAGAGAGCTTACGTATTACTGGGAACGTCTGGCTCATTTGGTCTCCAGTTTAGGTTAGTGGCTTAAGGGTACATGAGGTACACACGTATATTCATGAGGAGAGGTACAGTCTGGACTGCCAGGGATGATGATGGCCACCAGCTTCCCATGTGCATCTTTGTACCCCAGGGAAAACGTGGGGTACTTTGCTCTCCCATGAAAGGATATGGCTGCAATTACTTCTGTGGAGTAAACGCATCCACGCTCAGCAGTGTGACCAACTGATGTGTGACCGGCCTCTATTGCTCTACTTTCGAATGTGGTAGAGTTCTTCTAATTTACAGCAGCTTCTCCTCCTGATTTATTTACCAACTCAGCCTCCAGAGAAGACTGATTTTTTTGAAACAGAACTAGACAGTTTCTTTTTTTTAATAATACAGGCCTGTAAAATCAAAGGTTTTGACTTGTTTTTTCTAAGAGTGAACATTTCCCAAGCGCTCATGTTGTCATTGGTAGGGATTGAAATAAAATTTGAAGAGCAAAAAGGCACCGACTGCTCATGCTGCTGAGAGGCTGTAGCGGGTGTCCTGCCTGAGTGCTGCGGATACACCCAAGATGTAGTTCGCTTTCATGATTGCCCACCAGTTGGTCAGCAGTTCCTTCTGCAAAGCATGCCTGTGCCTCTCTGCAGTGATGAGAAACTGCTTCAATTCCCAGTAACTTACCACTTTCATTCCCAGTAGTAACAACACAGAAACAGATACAGCAGTACAGAAAGGCACAACATGAAACAGGCAGCGAAAGGAGTTTGCCCCATCGGTGACAGACATCTGCGCCAAGGGATGCTCACAGTGCGATACCAGGGATGCTGCAGCACCAAGCTCACCCTGCCTGCCCTGGGGCTTTGTGTACCCGTGCGGAGAGGCGTTCACCATGGCATGCCCAGCGCGAGGTGTGCCCGCAGCACGTCATCCCTGTGGCCGGTAGGTAGAGGGACGACTTGCATGTTCTGCCCATCCACCTGAACACGGGCATTTCCAAAGACTCAACACGAGTGTAAGGTATCTTTCAAGAGAAGGAAAAGGCAAAGGGAATTTTTCAACCAAACAGTTACTTTTGTTGAAAAAAAAAAAAAATAATGCCAGCAAAGTCTCTTGCACTGAGAATGGGAAGAGTTTTCTTCGCTCTGGTGAGGATTTTGCCTTTGAAGGACACAGATTCAGGCCCTGCAGTTTTGGTGCTTCAATGGGCTCTGAAACTCAAGTTTCCCTCAGCGCTCCTGTTTGGACGTGCAGAAGACTTTTAGATTGTTCTGATAATGAACACCACCACCCTGAAAGTCCCGTTATATGCTTGGCGCAGCAGGGACCTGGTTTGATGGAGCTGTTGAGTTGCCCATGTGACAAATCCTGTGCCACTTACCAGCTCTGAAACCCAGGTCATGCAGCCTGGAAGTGATCTGGCAGGCATAACATGTCCAAAAAAGAAAAAAAAAAAAAGTTATTGTTTAGCTGGATCAGTTCAGCTGGATCTGACTCACCAGGCAGCCATGCAAGCGCTTGTGTTGGCACTATGGAGGATGCAGCATAGAGAGGAGGGGGAACAAACTACCACGGGGCAAGGGACCACAGAAAAATGTACATCAGCCCATGTTCTCATGCTTTGCCATTGTTCACTTTCCTACAAGAAATACTTTTGTATTCATTCCCACCTCCACATTCTGGTCTGTAGAAGGCAAGTGCCCTGTTCTTTTTTGAGACTTCAGTCTACACTTTCATAGTCAGCAGAAGGATTTAAGCCTCAGCAGGGGCCAGCTGACACAGCTGCTAAGATTAGATCCCAAACAACTATTTAAAAACCTCGTGTAATCATCAAGAAAGGGCAAAGAGCAAAAGCGTAAGAATAGAGTGGCACTGAGTTTGAAGGCCACCTCTGTTCTTTCTTATGATAGCCAGTAGCTTCATCATGTCTGCAATAACAAAATAAAGCATCTGCAGGGACCAGTGGTATTTTGAATGGGATTAAAAAGAAACAAAGTGATGGACACTCTCACTTCAAATCAGGGCTGAATGTCTTAAATGAGAGAACCCAAAGGTCTCAGTTTAGATTCCTGTTTAGGAGGTCAGCTGTCAGTCACTATAGGAGTGGCCCTTTCCAGCACCAGATGCAACCCCTGCCTGCATTGCCATTGGGTGAGAAAACTCAGTCCTTTAACTAGATCCTCAGCTTTCCCAGGGGAAAATGAGGTTAAATGGTTTACCTGCAGATATCACTTGCATAGAAAACTATTTGGGCTAAACGCCCAATTTGTAGGTGGGTAATGTGGTCTTTTTTGAGCCTTTTATGACATTTTGCTGTTAAGCTGCTCTCCCTGTAATCTATCTATACGGACTGTAGATGTGTGGTTTATTATTATCTGCACATATAGCCACATTTTGGCCAGCTCCAGGTTCCTGAGTGAGCAACACCAAAGCTGAAAGTGGAAGCTTTTCTTAAAGAACAGTTTGGGGTAAAAAAGCAAGCGTTCAAGCTATGCTCAATCCACACTCATGGCTGATGAAGCACAGGCAGGAAGAAGCCATCTCCCTTTGCAAGTGCCTCACCATGGGTACTAAACATTGGGTGCAACAATTTTGGCCACGTCCCTGCCAAGGAGCCCATCATCAGCTGCCAAGGTGGGAGCCGCGGGGGGGGTTGAACCTGAAGGTTTCCTCCCACCACAGCAGCATCCACCCAGCACCTCCCAAGCTGTAAGGGCACGTAGGACATCCCCGGGGAAGGAGGTGTGCCCCAGAAGGCTTCGCTCTTTTCTCTTCTCCTGCTCTTCTCCTACTCGGCTTGCCTTGAAGTGGCAAACCCTCTCTCTTCGCCTCCTTGTCCAGACGGGCGTTTGGCAACGCAGCAACACCAGCGGCCGCGTGCGGAGAGACGGTCCCTCCCTCTGCCAGAGCTGTCACGTTTTGCTACTGCCATAACAAGAATAAATAAAAGCCTTCCAATAAATAGGAAAAGATAAGGAGGCAGATAACCGTAATTCTCATGACTGATGTTATTACTCAATTTAGACATTAACATTCTAGCTAAAGCTTTAAACCTTGGATTTACTGAGCATGCCTGTTATTAATTTTGCCTACTCAGGCTGCATTGGTAGCAGGTAGGTGTATAATTTAAAAATGACTTTGAATTAGGTTACAAGTTAAGCATTGCGGAGACAATGATTATGTTTTTTTCCCAGGCTGCTGCTGAAAGGCCTTACAGGATTTATTATTACCCTTGTGAAGGTTTGGGAGGAGTGTTTACTAGACGGATCCATAGCCTGTATAATTCCCCACATTCCTCTGTTAAAATGATACCCGTAATCCTCATTCCCTAACTAAGAAATGACACATAGCAGGTCCCCACCTCTGCATTATTTACCCTGCTACATCTTAAATCCTTTCTTTTCAGAGTTTCTACCAGAGATCATTGTTCTTCACCCCTCTTGGTGAGGTTTCTGCTCTCAGCCTGGTTACATCAACCACCAAGCCCTGCCTTGGAGGACAGGGACACCACAGGGCAGTCCCTGGAGACCCTTCGCAACGGGGTCTCGGGCACCCCCCTGCCACAAACAAGAACTGGAGCATTTCCAGCTCCCTTCCCTTCTCCCTCTCTTCAGCCTGGTGGAAAGTGGGGTATCCCTGTGGTGCTGAGCCCTGCAGGGACCTTCAGTAAGATCCATGGGGAAAAAAAAAAAATAGCAGTGGTAGGGCTTGATCCATCCAGTTATGGCTATAAATGGCAGAAGAGGTTTCCCCTTTGTGAAATCAGTGGCTGTGAAGTTGTTTCACATTATTATTATTAATATTAATATTTTTTATTTTAATTTTTCTTATTATATTTAGAGAGACTTCTTTATTTTGGGGAAAGATTTTTGAATATGTGTGTAGCCTGTTTTTACCATGCACACACATACATGCATATATACAGAGAGAGGGAGAGAAAGCAGCATGAAAATGGCATCAGTGCAAGTTGTCAGGAAGAGACTGTCAGCATTATGGTGAGAGCCGTTTTGTTCATGACGTTCTCTACCCTGCCTGCACACATATGGATAAATAAATAAATTGCTTCACTCCTGTGACAAGTCCATTGAACTCCTGCCAGACTTTATGATTCTGCATTGACCCACCAGAATTCAAAATAGATTATCTTGGAGGTACAAAAAACCTCAAAACCCAATGAATATAGAGGCTGTTATTTATTCTGTCTCATCTTTGTTTTAATGTCAGTGAAAATGCAAATACAATGGAATATAAAATTGCACTTTCCAAATGCAAACTCATAATTTGAAAATCCAGGGCAGGATATAATTTCTGCTGAAGTCAATAAAAAATTCTTGGTGACTTTATTGAGACAGGATTCCATACCTTAATATGCTCTAACATTAAACTGAGTGCTGCTCTGAATACCAAAGATGATTTATTGGAAAGTAATACCAGGGCATGTCATACCTAATCATTAAGATTACCTTGGGCTTATTATCACTCTTTCTGTTAACTGAATTTTAAAGATTACTGTTAGATGGCTGTTCATATTAAGGACTCCTGTTATAGGCAATCATATGCTTCATACGTTGTGCTGCTTTTTAAAGGAAACTCTGCTGTTATTCTTTACAACTGTTACCTGAAAAGACCAATGGACAAAGGCAGAACAGAGGAAGACATGTATTCTAAACTGTCAAATAAACCCTGCCATCCTATGTTTTCTTAAACACAGGCAAAATTATTTTTTTTCTCTTCTTTTATAATCTGTTCCCAGATAGATACTATAATTTAATTTTTAAATCAAGCCAAACCTGGACTTTCACTGAAGACAAATCATATTTAAAAAAACCCCAAACAACAAAATGCAGATGTTTTACTGATTATGTGCGTGCATGATGATATTGTGACTTCTTAAAACAACTGTCAGAAGAGCAGAAATAATAATGGATGTTAATGTGAAAGGCTGAAACGATGACAGCATATTTGCCCGCACACTTCCTGAGCTGGTATAGTGTGGGAAAGCAGTTGCTTGGAAAGTTGTCATTATTTCTTCTTGTGTTTAGAATAGACTTAGGTATTACCATCAAGAGGAACCGTCAGTTTGTGGCAGTATAGCCCTTGTTTTGTAGTGAACATGCGAATACACTGGGAATTGTCTCCTGGCTGCTTTGGAAGTGACAGTTTTCAGCAGAAATATTCAGACTTCATTTAAATGTAGTATGCAGTTGCTTTTGTTTTGCCAAGACTTTCTCAATTCATCAGTGACCTAATTTTTAAAAATACAAATACCATGGCACAACCATGATCCAAGGCCCCAGGACATGCTCACTTTGTCCCCTAAGGACCTCCACTGTTTTCAAACCACAAATGTGGAGAAGGAAAATTGCCCAAGTACCATGAATCTGAGATTAAGTCATATGAAAAACGGATCCTTTGAAATGGGCAGGGACCTTTCTACAGCATTTAGTGGGCTTTGGATGGGGCGTGTAGGACCAGAAAGGGCTTATAACTGTTTTTTCAACCCTTCCTTTTGGTTGCGGATGAGCAGCGGTGGCATGGCTGAGCTTGCTCTCCCTGCGCAGCTTTTGCGCTTCCCTGTTGGACCACTCCATCGCCCCCCCATCCCCGTCCCCACCAGCACTGGCCAAAACTAGACTATCCTTTTATTTGTCTCAGGTCTTTGATTACATTTACAACGACCAATAACTAATTTAGGTTGTCATTGCTGTTGGCAGCACTATTTTAGTTTGCATTCCTTTCTTCTGCTCTTTTGTGTTTTGTTTTTCTGAAGTGTATGGGTTTGCCTTAATGTGACATCTCTGTGCAAACATATGCATCTGAGGAAGGCAAAAGAGATTTATTGCATTTTGGCTAATACAGAGGAAAGGGGAAATTGCCTACATAATGAAACAGAAGATTCAGTTTTAACTATGTCATTTCTCTCTTGTCTCCACAGCACTGAATACACAAATATAAAATATATAATCTACCTCCTCCTTCAACCATACCAACGTACAATTAAAACCCACAAAGCTTGACAACCTGTTGTCAAGTTGTTTAAGCAGTTGTTTCAGAATCTGACAGACAAACTTATAAACAAAACGTAGAGCACCAGATTGTGGGATGAGGCAGCATCATCACGTGGCTTCCTCAGTTATCTCAAAATTTGGAAAACAAAAAAAAAAAGTAGAGGAATACTTTTTCTCCTTGAATAAATAACAGTTTAATTACATTATTGAAACAAAATATGATATGGTAGGAATACACTGGAAATCTTACAGAAATACTATTCTGCTACTGGTAGGTAAATGGTCAAAGCTACTTTTCATGACAATCTGAACAGTACTTGTGTACAAACTATTATACAGGTTGCTAATGAAAAATATTGCAGCAGTTGCAAGGATGTTACCAGCTCAAACAAACACCTAATGATACAATATTCTTCTTCTAAGAGGAAGTAATAATGTTAGATTTACAGACAATAGAGAGTTATGTTCTCCACTTTGAAACACTGGAAATAAAAAGCTCAGGTAATCCAATTTCTTTACCTCAGATTATCACAAGGAAGGATTTTCCTTTCACTATGAAACAGCATCCCAAGAGACCCTGTAAACAGTTTATTCAAAGGTAGTATTTGAGATGTCACAGCAACTTCAACAATTGTCCTAGTCTACAATCACAGACTTTTTAGGTCACTGGTTGTACAGATAACTTTTTTTATTTTTCGCTTATTTACATACATTCAGCCCAATAACAGCAAGTGAAATGCACTGTCTATCTCACAATAGACACACTAAAATTTTCATCAAAAGGCCAGTGCAGTAAGATGTGGCTAGTGATTGCACAGCATCGAGGAGATTATATTATACAAATATACAATTAGACCGGTGAGAATCTTAACTCTGCACGCATGTGACATAGATGGTCTTCGCGGTAGATACGTGACACTCGGAGTTGGTACGTATACATAACTGCGCCTACGGTTGGTTGACGATGACGGCGTGGGCGGCCGCAGAACACGGTATCGTTTGGCTGTGCTATCACTAAGTGAAGGTAGGCAAATTAGGAATACCTAAAGCTGAAGTTTAAGTGCAGCTCATCTTGGAACGGCAGCAGATTTCTCTAATGAAAGAATAGCTCTACTTAGTGTGCAACGTGTAGGGAAAAAATTTAATAAATGGTTCTAAGTGAATCGACACAGTTCCCAGAGCTTTAGAAAAACTCATTATGCAAATGAAGATACTGATGATAGACGGTAACGTTTCACAGGATGCTATTTCTTATTATATCAGTAAGCACCAAGTTAAGTGCCAAGACAGCCCCATTGTCCCATGATTTATCATGTAAAATTTAGAACTTGAATGCACAATGAAAGTCCACGAAGTTTGCATTTAATTCACAAGAAGACAGTTTCAAAAATGGCTCTTAAGATACCTTTATTATGGGCTTCAAATGGGTTTCCCCTCCGCCTCCTCCAAGAGGACTGCTTTAGGCAGGACTACACCTAGGTATGAGAAAGGTCTTTCAGGAGGAGGACTTGGGTGTCCTCCGGGAATCCTCTGCAATCCGCCGGTTCCGACTGCCGCGGCCCCCTCGAGAGCGCGGTGCCCTGTTCCACCAGCCAGGTAAGCGGCAGGGGAGGCGGGTGGAGGAGAAGAGGAGTACTCCCATGCCTTCCCCTGCCTTCCAGCTGCTGCTCAGCCCCTCGCCCGACGAGACCTTTAACACGTGCCGCCCCTCCTCAAGCCTGAACCTGGA
>NW_010529713.1:43492-54331 GCF_000687285.1 Phaethon lepturus
GGGCTAGGCCGCCTCTGCAGCGACCTTGGCAGAAATCAGCCAGAGGAATCGCCCGAAAGCGGTCCCAAAAAGCAAGGCAGCAGAGAAGAGGACCCCGTACCTTCTGACTCAGGATGCAAGTGCAGAATATCCATGCCGCAAAGTCTGGCCGGTAACACGCTCCTTGTGAAAGTCCCAGGCTGCAAAAACACCCCCACCAGGGGACAGAGGTGCCATTTCCCTTCAACAGCTTCTTCCTCGAAGCTGGCAGTGTCAAACCTTGGTCGTCTGTATCCTGATTTCACAGTGAGACTCACCTCATTTCAAGCAACCTGATTTGAATACTGACAGACTTAAAACAAATTATCGTTTATGTCTGGCTTTCTCCGTTTTCAGGAACGCCATCGACAGCCACTGCAGTTGTCAGTGCGGGCTCACGCCACGCTCTGCCTCATGTTTCCCCGCGTTCGCAAGTACCACTGAAAGGCCACTTTCTCTAGCATATGGATATACCTCTCGGAGTGGATCGGGATGTTCTTAATACGGTACTTTCGTCAGTAATCAGTTGGAAGAACTCAATTTTAGAAACAGAATTCGTGTGCAAAGCGTGCAACAAGAAATACAGTTTACATTTGGTCAGTGTCCTACCTTAGTTATGCTACCGTGACTCACACTGGTTAGTATACTTACATGCACGCGCACACGCGCACACGCGCACACACACGTACACACACATATATATTTATTTATATACACGCTCACACAATAAGAAAATGTCTAAGTCTGACAATATTTCCTCCTCTTTTAGTGAAGATGGGAGTTTGGCATCTCAGGCTCTGAATCTGCTTAAACCTGGGATACAGGAATGCGACACACTTCAAGTATACATCGACTGCACAGTGGTGACATCACACATTGAGTCTGACACATGCTGTCTTCAGTGGTCCAGCACCAGCACGTGGCTTAAAACCAGCTGCCCGTTAAAGGAGCCAACATCCAGGACCTTTGCTTTTCAGTCTTCATATTCACGCAATGCCCAAGAGCAGGGCAATAGTCTGTACAACCATAAACGTCCTTCTGTATAAACGCAGTGGTATTTAAAAGTCTGAACCAGTGCATTCCTCTCTTACATTCCTCCTCTATTCCTTTGTTGCTGTTACTCTCATATGCATGTGAAAGTAAAAGGTAGTGGGGAAATAATTTTAGTAGAAGAACACAAAGCCTCTCCCCTAAGTCCACAGAAGACCACTAAAAGTGTAAAATTTCCAAAATAGCTCATAGGAATTCTTCAAATACAGTGTTTTCAATGGGGTTTACATATCACGTTTCACATTATTTCCACGGAAGTCTACCTTATCACTTTGTTTAATCAGACAAATATCAATAACACATAATAAAACAGCATACAATTCACGGGACACAACACGTTTTACAAAACCTCTAAAACTCAGCACTGCCGCTTTTGGAAAAAATCAAAAACTCCTATTACTTACAGACATGAAATACATTTCACATTGAAATGAACAGCATGATTTCAAGGCTTTTTTTCTTATTTGATGGTATTGGTTTAGGATGCATTAGTTTTCAATTAGGTTTCACAATTTTAATTCACACCCCCAAAAGGAACCGTTGGTAACCCAGTGTTTTCTCTGTGCTCCTTCAGGAAACTTACTATTTTTCAGTAGACACTTTTTGAGAAAAAAACATTTGAAAATTTAGCTTGAATCCCTAATTGTAAAACCTGAAGAACTGGCTGATGGTAATGCTCTTAACACAATCATCGCTCAGCTTACAATGACAGACCAAAAAAATATTACAGGAGGGTACAAACACATTAAGCCATGGGTTTGGTTTTCTTTGTTGTTGATTTTTTTTTTTTCCAAACTAACTCCTTTTTCTCACAACGCTGAGAAGTCTCTGACTTACAACGCTTCAGCAGTCGTGTCTGTGGAGACAGACATGGTAACTTTGGCAATCTTAACTGTGCTCTTAATGCAGCTCTCGGCAGCCCTGTGCACGTTCCCCGCGTTGTTGGCGTGTTTGTGCTGGCAGTCAGACTCCATGCTGTTATCGAGGGGCTGCGCAGTTCCTTCGCAGGTGGGGAACATGCTGCGGAAGGCATGTCGCAAGTCCTTGCTCCTCAGAGCGTAGATAATGGGATTCACTGTCGAATTCAGCAAACAGAGCATGCTACAGAAGGCAAAGACAGTCTTGATGAGCTTGTTCATTTTCCCAAAGACATCGTACACCATGATGGCGAGGAGAGGGCCCCAGCATATGATTAAAACGACTAGGATAAGGACCAAGGTTTTGGCTAACCTGATGTCCATACGAGTTTGATCAGGCCTAGTGATCTGTACCTTACCATCCTCTGTAGACTGAATGATTATGCTTTTCTGTGTGCCCCGCTGAATCATGCGTACAGCGTGGCTGTGAGCCTTCCACAGTATGTACATGTAGGCATAGACAATGAACAGCAAGAGGACGCTGGTGACCCCGATCCAGAACATCAGGTACGTCTCGTCGATGAGAGGGAATATGTCCGAACAAACAGAGTTGAGCTTTTTGCAGTTCCAGCCGAGCAGAGGAAGAACAGCTATTACAATAGCGATGGTCCACATCACGCAAAACGCTACGACAGCCTTTGGTCGGGTAACAATCCTTTTGTAAGCTAGTGGCCTGTGTATAGATATGTACCGGTCTATTGCCGTGAGGAAAAGGCTACCTACGGAGGCGGTGAAGGAGGCTGTAACTCCACCCAGTTTGAACAAGAAGACGTTGGGGCTATCCTTCCGGTGGAAAACATGGAAATCCACAAAACTATAGACAAAAATCACACTGCCCAGGAGGTCAGCCACAGCCAGGCTGCTGATGAAATGGTAGGAGGGTCTACACCGGAGGCTTCGGGAGTGGAGGATGACACACAAGACGAGAAGGTTCTCTAGGACGGTGAAGGTGCCCAAGGTGAGTGACAGCACAGCGATGGCCAGCTGCTGGCTGGGGTTCAGGATCATAAAGCACTCCATATCCATGAAGTTCTCCCCACACTGTATGTTCTCATCGTTATCCTTAAATGTGGACAGGGACTTGTTGTAAAACTCTGTGATGTTGACTTGATCTGAGGGAATAATGCTTAACAGGGCGTCGTCTCCCGCAGTCATTTTTTCTTGGAAAGGATCACCCCTGAAGGAAGAGAGAGGGAACTTCTGGGGGTAGTAACCCAGCTTGGAAGCCATGTCGCCTTTCATGTCTTCGTACTGGATATCGTTGGAGCCCATGTAAAGGAGATCTGTTGTGATTGTTCGGAAAGTTGTATCTGCGAGGCCATCTAGGATTGACTTCATAACCCCAGTCTTGTTGGTTTCAGAGAGGCTTGGGGGAAGGAAAAATGCATCAGAGGAAATCCTAGAAGGGGAAAAGATCAGACTTCATTAAGATAAACAGGGAGACAAACTCTACAAACAACCTAGTTGAAGTGTCTCAAACAAAATTGACCCTTCTCTTGTATTCAGTGCAGGTCTAGCCTTTGCCACCTGCAGGAATCAGGGTGAGTTGAGCACTTAGAAAGAAATCACCTGGATTTCACCAAAACTGAATTACACTATGAAGTGACGTGAAAACGAGAGATGCAAAGAATTGAGTATTCCACAGGAAAGTAACTTTCATTTCTCATCAAAACCTTCTGAGCTGCTTCACCAGAAAGATATTTTCTTCTAGATCTGAACTTGGCTTATGACTGCAAAGTACCTTGCAGACGAATATTCCTTGGGCTCGCTCCATTTAGATAATATCAAGTGCCACTGCACGAGCAGCGTTAAACTGAATCATCACCTTCACTGCTTTTCTTTCAAAAGGCACCGAGGGTTTTGAAAACCTGACAATAGAGAGGGCACAGGGAAAGAGCCATGCACTCTAAGTTTCACAGTTCACCCAGTATGCTTGTATATGCACACTACCCTGTTACAGCAATCTGAGGTCTACTAACATCCTGAATTTGCTATTGAAAATTTATTGTCAAGTGTTTCATCCACAAATATAGGGATCTGGATATAGCTTCGTTACTCTATTCCTTTCTTCTGCTAAGCAAACCAAGGCAACTGGGATGTTTGGACTCTATGGGAGACGTGGGTTGCTACCCAGCCCTGTCCACAGTTTCAGGAAAGGTGACCAGCATGGCTAAGTCAGTGAGTGCATTCTGCACAGATCAGAAGCCTCAATCAGGACAGTCCACACTTGCCTAGAGAAACATAGCACCAAGTTTGGGTCAGAGTGCAGCTCTGGCCAAAACTCCAGGCGAAAGGGACCAGGAGCCACTGCTCCCATGAGCAGCATGGAAATGTAAGTTGGGGACAACCTCAAAAACATTTTGTGCCCTCAGATACAGGGAGACCAGCAGAAGGTCCCCAGGTAGCCACGGGTCTCTCAGTCCCACCATGCTCAGCCTTTGCTTGTGGATGGTGATTAACTGCAGAATGCAACTCCTGGTCAGGATACCCTTGGGAGAGCACCCTCATCAGCATCTGAGCATCTTACATGCATAAACATGTAAGACGGGTCTTACAGCTCTTCTTATGCTATGCTCCATGTAACTTTGCCCATATAACATGCCTTGAACACGCACTGAACATCCGCTTTAGGGCCCCCTTCCACGGCCAGAGTGGCTGAGAGTGATCTGAATGTAAGAGCCAGAATCATTGCTTTGGTGTGCTGCAGTTATTCTGCATCTGCTATGGGACATCTCCATAATTACATCAGCAACAGGAACAAAAGCAAGCTTTTTTCATGCTTTTAGAATGGAGGAAATTATTTGTGGCACCCAAGAAATCACAGATGTCATTTATAGGCTTGTACTGACTTAACCTATTCATTTCACACATCTGACAATAAAACAGCCAGAAAGGCCACGAGAGATTATCTACCAAAACCCAGAGTACTGATCACCTGAGCTCCTGAAGAGGAGACTTGCACAGTAGGTACCACAGCTCAGTTTTCCCATGAAAACCAAAAGAAAGAAGGATTCGTCTCTACAATAATACCAATACCTAAAACCAGAAGAAACCATGAGCATTTCCAAAAGCAGCAGAGATCATTCAGCTGATGAGATATTTACACTGCAATTACGCATGGCATCTGAACACTCAAGACTTTTCCTATAGTTCAAAGTTTTTCATTTGATTCATCACGCCTGGACATTGAGTGTTAAAGCAAATATATGAATCTATATCTCCAGAAGATGCTGCAATTTCGGTGCACCAAACAAGAAGTCTAAACAACCCTTACCAGGATAGTCTAACGCACCACATAGACACTTTGCAGACATCATTGCTCAGCAAATAATAACATAATTATTAGACAGACAATCTTAAAATATACTAGTGAATTTGAGAGTTTGGGCTGTGAGGGAAGGAAATGTCACCGAAGCATGCATTAAAAATGAACAGCAATAACTTTATACATAAGGTACTTTTCTTCCTTCCAGAAGGTGCTTTTACAGCTGTTCTTAGTAGAATTTGCAGGTGTTAGATGTTGCAAAGATGACCCTGCTGACAACTGACAAATCTGTTTTGGGTGAAGTCTGGCAACTTTAAACTTGGCATTATAATACTAGTTTAAAACCAGAAGTGAAGAATGTGTTATTCATTTGAAAACTTACCCCCAGAAAAATTAAATAAATCAAGTAGTTCTATAAACATGTAAAGATGGCTGTAGTATTCTCTGTTATTCCAGCTTATTGCTGACAGAAGACAACCATTTTAATGCTTAAAGCCACAGCCCCATGTCGGGAAGATTATGTTTGAGTAAAGCTTCAAAAATTGTATGCAACTGAGCACTTCTGCTAGACAGACAAACGAATTGTTACCAGGTAGCTAGCGCTGGCTGGAGTACGTTAAGTATAAACTTCCTCAGAGTAAGGTGCAAGCCACCGTGCAACCTTTACCTTTGTCTGAAATACAAATGAAAGAACACGAATTCCTGCATGCTCTTTTGAAGGTGGCAGTGAGTTATGTGACAATATCACTATGCATACATATGCTATGCTAACAACATGGTTAATGGGATCAGGAGAGGCAAGTCTTACTCTGAATTTCAATGATTTTTTTTCCCTCTGTATTTTTACATTGAGATTATTACAGTAATTTCCACCTTATTGTCTCTGCAAAGAGAGTTTTCTTTGAGAGTACTTGGAAGTTCATTAGTGGTGTAGTTTAGGCTTTGGGGGATGCAGCTGACATTAATTTTGTTGTTGTTTGCTGCTGGGAGTATAATAATTGGAAATTTCTAGCAGTATGTGTGCATGCACCTATTCAAGTAGCAGTTGATTTTTATTAAAGTTGCAGTAAAACAGCCATTTGCCTGATCTGGAATTGCACTTTATTGGAATTTCGTTTATTTTAATTTAGATACTAGCTTGCCCTGGTATAGGCTACAATACTGAAATGTGCTGAAGCGATCAGCGAGGTTTTCCATGGCTGCCTAGCGAAAACAAGACTGTACCTTTGGCACTGAGGTTATCAGAAGAGTCCACGACGCAGTCTGAGGTGTTGCATGATTTGACATCAACTGAAAAGCTGATGGCAGAAGCAGTGGTCTGCTTCCTGGTCTTTTAATTTGGCCAGGTGGACGTGCTCATGTCACACAAATTTTGGCTCTGAACTCTTCTGTCTGAACCTGGAGCAGTGAGGAGGCCCATGAGAACAGGACACCCCATGCCACATGGCCACAACTGCTCTTTGCAGTTGGCTTCAACGCAACGGAGACTCATTAATATCTCTACATGAGATACTCTGGGAGCCCTCTCACAGCCTCCTTAGTGGGCAAGGGTCCCCTGCACAGATCACTCCTCTCTGGACAGGGCTGGGGTGATGGCTCTGTGCCGCAGGAAGGTCCCCTTGTGGGTAGGGTGGTAGTGAGGGAGAACCTCCCTGCCCTGGCAAAAGCAGCTCTTCCAACAGAGCCTTTGAGTCTCCAAAGCTCACAGCTTCGTCCCATCCTAAAATGAGCTCTACTACCTCACTCATTTTAAAATGGCTTTAAAATGAACCAAAACATTGATTAAAGGTGAGGGAGAGCCCACACTGATGCCAGCACTCAAGGTTTTTGCTGTATTTCCATGACTGCATGCAGCAATTCACAGTAAGTAATGAATTATGATTACAGATAAGGATTAAACAATAGATGAAAACTTTAAGAATCTTTTATCTTCAAGACCAGGACTAGAAAATCCATAGCTGAACACCATTTTAGACTTTCCCCCCATCAGCTGGCGGCTGTTGATGGGCACTGCCAGATCAGCTGTGCAAAGTGACTGCCACTAGATGGAGTGGCTTTTACAAACACACTGCTTAGCTGTCTGCAGAAACCTGGATTTAACTTCCTCTAGCCCTTTTTTTACAGCCTGGTTTACCGGGGTTCACACATACGAAGTGTTAAACATCAGCTGAAGGTTGAAGACACAACTCTGTAAGGCTTTGCCCTCAAAGCGCATGAATTAGTGAAGAGTTGAGAGGGCAAATTTTACTACTGCCCTCCACTGTGTGGTTACATATAGCCTTAAAAGAAGCTTGGACGCTATCAGAATATAAAGATCCCTCAGGATAGATGATACATAAAAGGCTGGTAACTCATCTCAAACAACAGGGAGAATTATACGTCCCCTAGTTGGTCCACAGGACCACTTCACTCAGGGAACAAGAACGTGACTTCATTAAAATGCTATTACCTATCTTCTCCTGCTGTTCCTGGGGAGATGGAGGGCTGGAAAGTTTTTATAGTTGTCTAAAAAAAGGGCTGAATTTATTATAATTTTGAAACCAGGATGATTGATAGAGCAATTTTAATAGCCTGAATAGAAACAGTGAATATTTGTGTTCCTCCTCAGAAAGTAATTATGAGCAATACAATGATGCTACTGATAACTGCAAAAATGTTGATGTGTCAAGAAAAGGAATCAAAACCAAGAAAGGGAAATCCACAATCAAACCCTTCCAGCTTCTATTTTAGAAAATATTTTCATCTCCATGTCTATATTTTCTTCTATGATACCCACAGCTAATTAAGAACAGGCTAAAGGCCAAGTAGGTATAATTGAAACACAGTTTTTGAATGCACAAAAGTATGTAAATGCTTACACAGTATAAGGCTTGTCAGTCCTTCAGAGAAGGGCTTTATCTTCTGATAAGTTTGCATAGTGCCCTGTACACTGTGACTCCTACCAAACTGGGTCCACAAAGTACTACGACAGGACAAACAGCAGTAATTTATACCTGTGTGTAGTCAGCTGAAAAAGTGTGAGAGAAATGAGATCTACCACAGTAACTGTTGCCCTCCAGGAATTAGAACTGTCCTATAAAATGAAAATTTATATGGCTAATAATTACCTTATCCCGTATGGTGATGAACAATACTGCTTCGAGGACAGAACAAGGTTTCTAAGCCTCAGAGAAAGAAATGCGCAGTCTGAGAAATGGCATTCTAAGACTCAGTAACACCAAGCAAGGAAAAAAAACCACGTTGATGAGAATGTGAAAGCAATGTTACCCCTATCCTATTCACTGTTTTACTACTCCATTTCCAACACTGTGCTACTCCTAGGCTATAAATGGCAAATATGCCGTCACTCCTAATTCAGGAAAACTTGTATTCACTTCAGTGGGAATTTTCTCTGCGTGAGGGATTGGGAAGGAGCACTGAAGCTAGGACAGGAGCAAATGAGGGATGCTATCTCCTACTTACAGCAAGGCACTATCAGCTATGGGGTAAATTAGGGCATGCATACCGAACCAAATTTTGTTCTTATGTAATATGATGATACCTATTGCCAGTTGAACCTTAATTAGCAAGAAACCACAGCTACATGGCTATTCATGTTAATTAACATACCATTAGCAGGATAGGGGCTGGATTGTTCTAATCTGGGGACAAACTGCCCCTACGTGACACACCCCAGCATCCAGCAGCTGGCAATCTGAATGACAAAAACAAAACAAGGGGGAAAACAGAGCGTTAATCAGTGACCCACAATGTTTTTAAAAGAAATAACGTTACTTCCTCCCTCCAAAGTTTAGCCGGCGAGATGTGTGTACCAGTTGCAGCACAGGTGGCTTGCAGGCACAGAGAGAAAGAGACTGTGTCTTACCTCCCGAACAGCCAGGGCATACACATGCATCCAAGCTTGGAGAGTTTCAAAAGCAAGGCTGGAGTCCTGCTCTGTTCGCTACAGGCAAAGGACTCGAACTTTGCCCTTCTGCGAGCCCGATGGGCATGCTGGCAACCTCTCTGTTCTGCTGCCCGTCTCGAAACTGCTGGAGTTGTTCCACGTTGGATCAAGAGTTAAAACATCAGGAAATAAAGGCACTAGCTGATACTCCAGCAGGCAGGGTGCACGCCCGGCGGGTGAGAGGCTTAGTTTGAAGCCCTTCCTCTGAACTAAGCAAACCAAGGATGTGTCTCCCACACCTCACGCAGCCCCAGGGCGAAGAACGAGGACCGCTGCCCCATCTGCCTGTGAAAATCCTCCAAAGCTCCTGAGTTCACTCAAAACCCCTCAGTTTGTGAAATACAACCCCCTACACATACATTTCCTACCAAGTCAGAGCCAAGATGAAGTACTGAAGTCACAAACCAGCAAGGGTCACATTAATAGGCAACTACAGCTACCTGGTCTGCCCGGCTTTTGGGAGCAGGCGGGGGAAGGCAGAGGTGGCTATCTTAAAACAACATGGGATTTTAAGATCTTTCACTGTTTACTTTATATATCTTAATTTCACCTCAAGACAGAGCTTTGGGAGAGGATAAAAAGGCTTGCTGAAGTACGAAAGGCTCAGATGAAGCCTTTCGCGGTGAAGCAAGAGGGACTGGTATTTGCTTAAAATCAGCTGCAGTTTAAGAACCCATTTCCCAATAAAGCAGAATGAACAGGTAATACAAAAAGTTTGATACAATGCTATGGTATTTACATCTTAAAGAAAGTGGAAGAGAACTCATTAAGCTGGTCAGCTTTGCACTCTCAAAACTTTTTCTTTTTCACAAAACGGTTTATCTTGGATTTCAATATTCCAACAGAAATTGCTTTCATTTACAGCCTCTTTTCTAGCAAATCTCTAATGCCAAAAGGTGCAGGTGCTTATTATCGTTGAGCAGAATTGACATAAACATTAAATAGAGCCAGAGAAGCCCAGCCAGGTGCAAAAGAGATGGGGGCTGAACATTCAGTCTCCTGGAAGTACCTAGAAGAGACAGCAGCTTAGCACACAATGTGTAGTTGAAGGGAAAGAAGTAATTTGAAAGAACAGAGCAGGACAGGCTCCACTGGATGCTAAAAGTCCCCAGAAGAATGTAACGTCGAGGATAAAACTGAGGGAAAACCACATTTATTAGGAAAAGAGAAAATGAAAAAAAAGAGATAGCCACTACAAGAAAACAGCTTCCATGTAATGGCCAGAGCAGAACAAAAAAGGTCAAGAATTTGTTGCTGCAGAAAGTATTAGTGAACTTTATTAAAAGAGTAAGGATTAGAGACAGAAAGGTAGCAAAAACATCAGGCTCCAGGGAGAACTCTCATAAACTGCAAGGAGTGCGTGTCTGCCTCCTCCTCTCCCCGCAACAAACTGTGGCCGTAACAGGTTTTAAGCAAAGATTTTGTGAGATAGATAGCAAGGAGATGCTGAGAGCAAAGGTGATGTGGGTTAAGTGGCTGGTGTGAAGGGGATTGGGAGGAGAGAGGCGAGGTAACCACTGCCCTCATACAGGGTGTAGGATGTCTCCAGGTGAACCAGGGAAAGGTAAGAGAGGAAGACCCAAGTGGAAGGAGCTCCTGCGAGGCAGGGACGCAGATTTTAGGGCAAGAGCAGAATTGCCTTT
>NW_010529713.1:54362-59342 GCF_000687285.1 Phaethon lepturus
TGGCGAAAGCAGATCAGGCGAAAGAGAAAACTCACAAGAGAAAACCTCCCTCCTCTTCCAAGCTACATGAACTTCAGAGATACCTCTGTACGCTGAAGCATATAGCTAGTGGGATTTTCAGATCTCACCGTAAAGAAAGAACAGACCCACTGCTCTGCAGGCAATGACTTGCTCTTTTGAAAGTCCATTTCTGATCTGTATTCAAACGGCAAAGGAAGGCGCAAAGGGCTCTGAGAAGCCACCTTTGGTAAGGTCACAGGAAAGGACAGCGCTGGACGCACTGACACATGGGACCGAGCTGGGGACACTCGGGAGAGATCAGTTGAGCAAATCTGGCCAGGGACATTAATAAAAATCAAACTGCTTAAGGAAAATGAAGTAGAGCACACGAACCTCAGAGGTGGAAAGGAAGAGAGAGTGCTCAAATGGTGCCACTGCGTGACCCATACAGCAGATAAACACACCAAAAGGTGAAGAGGGAAGACTTCACAGGTTTACAGGTGATGACACAAAGTTAGTGCACAGAAAGTCAGCAACACATCGCAAAGCAACATCCCTTCCACCTCAGTTCTCAGGAGTCTACTTCTCCCGAAAATTGTTATTAGGCCACCAAGTATGGGCAGTGCTCCGAAGCTAAGACAGAAAGGTTTTTGGTAAATGCGATGTCCCACGCCATCAGCATTAGCGGAGGACGAAAATATGCACTCCAATTAAAAAATGTAAAACATTCTTTCATTTCTGGAGCTGTCTGGCCTTTCATAAAATTTAAATAAGCTCAGATAACTCTCTTCATAGCTGCATTCAGAATATAATGATATTCAAATATACTGCCTTCACACACACAAACAACTTGTGAAATTATTTGCCAGCATATTAAGCTACTACACCAGATTGCTTGGCAATGGTGCATGTCTTCGAAACATGCAGATGCTTTTCTTTTTTAAAAAAAGGAGAGAGGGAGAGAAGAGGAGAAGTGAGAAAGAATTAGTAGAATCTGATATCCAAGTAGCCAGAACAACAATTGCGGAGAGACTCCAACTAATATTACATCAGATTTGGAGAAGTAATTAAAAGATACTGAGGGATGAGTTATGACTTTTTATTTGTTTGCATGTGTGTGTGTATTTCTATGCATAAACTTACAGATAGACATACACAAACACATACACATGCCTAGAGGAACAACTAAGTCTCACAAACCCTGCAGTAGTGGTTGTTATGTGTAAACTCAAATTCCCAGTGCCAGAGGACAAGCAGACAAGCTAGAAGTGTAGGTAGAAAAAATAGAGGCAAGATGACTGCTGAACATCTTTTTGAATTCCCTTATACACAGCCTTCCTGGGGAAAAGCAAGAATTCAAAACAAGTACATTTATCACTGAGATCCTGTAAAAATAATTTTGCATGTATATATCCATATAGGTACTTACATACACACTCCAAACCCATGCCACCTAATTTTCTAGGCACATGCACATCCACTGTTTAAAACAGAGGCAGAACTAAAACCAGTGATTTCTGAGAGCATGTTCCACATATTGACCAAAAAGGGAAGGTCGGAGCCCCCTAATCACAAACTTTGAAATGTTTCCTAAAATTTCCTTGAAATATGAAAATGACTCCAGCGAGAGCTGAAAGGGAACTGACAGTATTCCCTACGGAACTGCTCCTGCTCAGTACTTTGTATCAAGTAAACATGCCTTTCTTAAGAAGAATATACAACTGCCATAAACCAGGTTAACACAGGATGAGGCACAATGTGGTGCCATCTAAGCAATGCTCTACATAAACAAGACAACATCTGAAATGTATAAATCCTAAAATACAGAAATATGAAAATGACTCCAGCAAGAGCTGAAAGGGAACTGCTCCTGCTCAGTACTTAGTATCAAGTAAACATGCCTTTCTTAAGAAGAATATACAACTGCCATAAACCAGGTTGACACAGGATGAGGCACAATGTGGTGCCATCTAAGCCATGATCTACATAAACAAGACAACATCTGAAATGTATAAAACACCCAGTTTCACCAACAGTCCAGCCAAAGTACAACGACTGACATTGAATTAAGACACACACTAGTGAAGTATCTATTTCATCTGTAGTTTGGGTATTGGTAACTTGATCAAAAAAGGATGTTCCTACTGAAGAGAGGCAGAACCTGGCTTGGCGTGTGCATCACCATAATGACCCTGCACGAAGCACAAATGGCAGAATAAAATGTGCTCCAACCTTATGTTGCAAACCCTATCATTTTTCATGGGCAACAATGGCACCTTCGGGAAAAAGAAAAAATAAAAAAGTTCTTTCTAACGAGAAATTGATTTATAAGTCATTATAACCATTTCAAAAGGACAGGTCGTGGCTGGTTTCAGCGATCATTAACAAAGCCACGCACTTTCGAAGAGCCTGAGTTCGGTGGGTGGGGGAATTCTTAACCCACTGACTGCAATCAGGTGTGCGCTTTTTGCAGCAGTAGAGCATCGGTCTAGAAATGGAGACGTAAAGAGCAGTACTGAGAAGACAGGTTGTCACATTTTTAACTTTGCATTAATAACAAATGCTGTTGCTGTCTATTCTGGCACATTTGCAAGCTTGCTTTTAAGTATGAGGGGCTGGCATGCATTTCCACTATAGATAGGAAAAACAAGAGCAGCCTTGTTATGATTAAAAGGGTCTATTTCCCTCTGCCTTCTGTCTTCTGTGTCCATCTGCACAGCTGCTTTGAACTTGGCCAAATCCCAGTGTTAGGGTCGCCCGCAGTGCATATTTTAAATCAGCAGCAGACTGTGCAAATTTGCTGCTAGAGAAGAGAAAAAATCTCCAAATTCTCACTTAAACAGTTGATGAGTGGTTTTGTAGAACATTAATAATTTTGCACAGCCTAAACTATTTGGGGAAATTGCAGTAAAACATATCTAAAATAATTTACTGTTTCAGGAGGGGACTCAGATAAAGCCAATACAGACATCTGCAAAGAAATGAAGAGCAATCAGCACTGAGAAAAATGAATTCTGCATATGCCCAGGTAGCCAACAGCATGACTAGAGAGAGGTCACAAAGTTTGCATCAGAGAAGTTACAGTAATTTCTGTTAAAACATGCCGTAGAGAAATTAGGTGAGTGGAAGACAGTGTGTGAGACCTGCAGAACCACGAATGGCAATGTATTTGTAAAAATCTTGGGCAATACCAAATGAATATATGGGTTTTGGGTTCTCCCTCGCCTCTTCATCTCCTCACCCACCCCTACTCAACAGAAAGGAAAACCACCCCAGCTCTCCCTCCCTAGAGCGTAACACTTTCGGTACCAAAATTCCCAGCGGGGTGACAGTCTGCAAGCATTCTGGGACAGCCACATTAAAAGGCTCAAAGTCAGAAATGACCAAAAAAAAGAAAGTTATTTCATTTCTAAACTTCTGTTCCCCAATCAGAAACCTGTGAACAGAGAAAGGGAAGGGAAGGCTTGCATTGGCTAAGACCTGCCATTCCTTCAGCAGAGCATGAAAGCCCTTAATGGGGTCTTTTATGCAACTGAGCTAACATAATTCACCAAAGAACAAGAGCCAGGATCAAAGGCGCCCACCGGCTCATTCTCACCATACCATAACCTGCTTCCACCTTCACCTTGACTTTTGTAGGTATTCTGATTTGATTACTGTGGGTTTAGGTGCTATCAAACGGTCGATGAGGTAAATTCACAGCAAACAATTTCTTTACCCAGCCAAGTTTTTTTTTCCCCCTGGCAATAGATGCCTGCTTCCTCAGTCAAACAATTATTGCTTTTATCAATTCTTCTTTAAAATGTTTTTATTCAGATGGTTCTGCCTCTCATTCCAACGACCAATGGATAATAAAGCAAAGCTGTTCCTCACTGCTACAAAACTAATTTTAACCCCAAGCAAATCAGGAATTACATATTCATCTTCTAAGCTGTTTAAAGATGTTACATTCATTTCTTTTATGGCTGATTTAATAAACTCTGCCTGCGTAATAAAAATTTCTACTATGGTCACAGGGGTTTTTTTCCTTTCTTGAGAAAAGGGAAAAGCCACGCTGGCAGTTGATATGAGGTGTAATCCGAAAAGAATTAAGCACACTCAAGTAATTTTTGCAGTGTTGCAGATTTTGTTATTAAATATTGTATTAAATATCACTCTGATCCTTTTCACGATCTTGGTACACGTGAACAGCAATGCTACCCCCAGCAGAGAATGCTATATTCCTTTAAGAAAAGGTGAACAATAACAATGAAAAGATAATACATCTAAAGAAAAACATAAAAAAGAAACATTACTATACCTTTAACAGGTTAAAAAGCCACACTACTTTTTTTTTTTTTTTAAACTTGTAGATACTGAATAAGGAGTATTTTGCTATCTGGCTCTATATTATAGATGCCCCTTTATCTTCTGAAGAAATAAACATCCGCTGAAACTGTTAATATGATCATTTGCTGCCGTACAGAAAATAACATCAATGATAATTTTAGAGAAAGAAGGAAAACTATGGACTTCATCTTCTGACACCATTTTACTTAATCAAACTGAAATCACAGTAACGAGCTCTCTCCTACCAAAGGCTTGGTACATACCTCATCCAGGGGTGTTCTCAATGGAGATTTGCAGACGTCTTTGAGACAAAAAGATGCCCATTTAAAATAAGCCCATCGGGTTAGTCAGAATTATTTCTCAACAGCTGAAGACTTCGCATTACAAAACACTGCGTGAAGTTTAAAAAGCTCACTCTTTTTCTGCCGTTTTACCCCCCCAGATTTCCGAATTTCAGACAAAAACAAACCAACCAACCAAAAACCCTACTGGGATATTCTGAAGATGCTGGATGCCTCAGTGACATCTTTTAACGGAACATCGTTGCGCACAAAATCACGAACCGCCTTTTATTTCGCGTTACAGCCTCCCGGGCAGAGTTTCGGGAGGAAAAGTGCACTGGAAAATCGGGCTGAATGCCACCCGCCGTAC
>NW_010529714.1:0-846 GCF_000687285.1 Phaethon lepturus
AATAAAAGCCAAGAAAGACAAGTGATGCAAAAGAAAACAATTGCCAACCACCAACCTCCCCCACAGTTTTGTTGCTGAGCATGACGTCATATGGTATGAAATATCCCTTTGGTCAGTTGGAGTCAGCTGTCCCAACTGTGTCCCCTCCCAACTTTTTGTGCACCTCTAACCGACTCACTGGTGGAGCAGTCTGAGGAGCAGAAGCAAGCACTGTTCAGCAATAACTAAAACATCAGTGTATTATCAATACTATTTTCAGCACAAATCCAAAGCATAGCCCCATATGCCCTTGGAGCAAATATTAACTCTATCCCAGCCAAAAGCAGTACATTCTCCACCTCTTGTTCCATACCATTTACATCATGTTCAGGCCCTCACGCTATCGTAATACATCCTCATTAACCACCCCTTCCCCCCTAAAATGTTTGTAAAATGTCCACAAATGTCCATGAAATGTCCACTGAGTTCATTTAGTCCATGACTTTGTGCTCCATCTCTTATGGTGGTCACTCAGGACAGGAGAGGTGGTGTGTTGCGTGGAGTTACTGGGCACCAAAACCAGCTCAAGTCAGATCACTGCTGCACTTGCACTGCTTCTTGTGAGGCTTGTCCTTCATTGGTTCAGATGGTTTCTGCTGTAGTATTTCCTATATTGTGCAACTCAAATAATCCATTACAACAATTTAAAGGTATTTCCATTACAATCTTACCCCTGGTCCCTTTGGAGAACACTGCAATGGACTCCTCCCCTTGCCCATAGTCTGGCTAGCAGCAAGGGTTTCCTGTTATAATACCTTTGACATATGGCAGTGTATTGGGTTTGTGTGGCAAGGTTTTGGTAGCAGG
>NW_010529714.1:1570-5621 GCF_000687285.1 Phaethon lepturus
TATCCAGTGCAGCCCAAGGAGGACCCCATGCTGGAGCAGGGGGATGCCCAAAGGAGGCTGTGACCGCCTGGAAAGCCAGCACTAAAGCAGGCTCCTGGCAGGACCTGTGGACCTGTGGAGAGAGGAGCCCATGCTGGAGCAGGTTTGCTGGCAGGACTTGTGACCCCGTGGGGGACCCATGTTTGAGCAGTCCATTCCTGAAGGACTGCACCCTGTGGAAAAGACCCACACTGGAGAACGTTAAGAACTGCAGCCTGTGGGAAGGACTCACCTTGGAGAAGTTCATGGAGGACTGTCTCCCATGGGAGGGACCCCACGCTGGAGCAGGGGCAAAGTGTGAGGAGTCCTTCCCCCGAGGAGGAAGGAGAACAACGTGTGATGAGCTGACCACAACCCCCATTCCCCATCCCCCTGTGACACTGCTCAGGGGGAAGAGGTAAAGAAATCAGGAGTGCAATTGAGCCCGGGAAGAAGGGAGGGGTGGGGTGAAGGTGTTTTTAAGATTTGGTTTTAGTTTTCATCAAAAACTAGTTCTCATCAAATAAATAAAATTTAGTTCTCATCAAATCCTACTCTGATTTGTTTCTTAATAAATTAAACTAATTTCCCCAAGTTGAGTCTGTTTTGCCCATGACAGTAATTGCTGAATGATGAATGATCCTGTCCTTATCTCAACCCACAAGCCTTTCATTATATTTTCTCTCCCCTGTCCAGTTGAGGAGGGGAGTGATAAAGTGGCTTTGATGGGCACTTGGTGTCCAGCCAGGGTCAACCCACCACAGGCAGACACAGCAGTGGCAACATACAGCATCATATAACATTGGCATTATACAGAAACGGCACCATACAACTCAAATCATGGGTTATTTTCACCCAGGATTAGATGTCCTTGAGTTACACATTGGACACCCCCATCCTTCTGCATTACCCACTAAGTACACCCAGCTCCTTGAGCAAAAGCAACCCCATGAATAGGTTTGCCCTTTCCTGAAGAAAGAATAACCCAGACTGTTTTCCCAAGAAGTTCCTTATGTGTACTACGGGGAATTTATCTCCTTCCACAGTACGTAGGGGTTTTGATTGGGTGGGGCCAGGTCAACTGGCAGATCCCCTAGTGTTGACTAACCAGGCGGCTTTTGCTAAATGTTTATCCCAATGTTTGAATGTCCCAGCGCCCATTGGTCTCAGTGTAGATTTTAACACTCCATTGTATTGTTTAGTTTTTCTGGAGGCTAGTGCATGATAGGGGATGTGATACACCCAGTCAATGCCATGCTCCTTAGCCCAGGTGTTTATGAGGTTGTTTTAGAAATGAGTCCCATTCTCTGATTCAATTCTTTCAGGGGTGCTGTGTCACTGTAAATCTTTCTTTTCAGGGCCCAAGATCCTATTCTGGGCAGTGGCATGGGTCACAAGGTATGTTTCCAATCACCCAGTAGTCACTTCCACCATTGTAAGCATATGGTGCTTGCATGGTGAGTTCGTGGTGGTGTGATATAATCAGTCTGCCAGGCTTCCCCATATTGGTATTTCAGCCATCATCCTTTATAGCAAAAAGGCTTTAGCTGCTTGGCTTCTTTGATTATGGTGCACATTTTACATTCATGGATAACCTGTGGAATGGCATCAATAGTCAAGTCCAGCCCTCGATCACGAGCCCATTTGTATGCTGCATCCCTTCCTAGATGTCCTGATGTGTCATGGGCCCACTGAGCTATAAATAGTTCATCCTTATGTTCCCAGTCCAGGTCCACATGAGCCATTTCAATTCCAGCAGCCTGGTCCACCTGCTCATTGTTTCGCTGTTCTTCAGTGTCACAACTCTTGGGTATGTGAGCATCTATGTGATATACTTTTACAACAAGGTTCTCCACCCAGGCAACAATAACTTGCCATAATTCAGCAGCACAGATGGGTTTACCCCTGCGCTGCCAGTCGGTCTGCTTCCACTGCTGTAGCCACTCCCATAGAGCATTTGCCGCCATCCATGAATCAGTACAGAGATAAAGTACTGGCCATTTTTCTCATTCAGCAATATCTAAAGCCAGCTGGATGGCTTTCACCTCTACAGTCTGACTCAATTCACCTTGTACTTCATCAGCTTCTGCGATCCTCAGCAACACCATAAAAGAAGGGTCCTCCAAGAGACCGGGTAAGGTAGACAGCTGTTTAATTTCCTCCGTCTCCAAGGCAGCTGTACCAAAAGCCCTTTTGTGTCCTTGAAATACCTTCTCTTGAGGTTGTCTATGTCAAGGATGCATGGAGCCTCCGGATCAGTCACAATGGGGTGCTTTTGCCACGCATTCCCAGTTAGGCTTACCTCAGCCACCAACACAGATGGTTCTTGGGATCCTCCTGTCAATCCAGAATTACAGATGGATTCTGCCCCTTTGTAATCTGATGGTATTAGAGTACACTGCGCACTGGTGTCCACTAGAGCTTTATGCTCCTGTGGGGCTGATGTGCCAGGCCATTGAACCCATACAGTCCAATAAACTTGGTTGACCCTTTCTTCTGCCTGGCTGAAGGCAGGGACACTCTGTTCATGGTCAGAGTCTTCATTGCTTGATTTTTGTAACTGCAAAACAGAAGTCCCTTCATCAGGGTCAAAAGTACGATCAGCCCTTCTACTCTGCCCAACAAACACTGGAGCAGCAATTTTCCTGGATGGATGCCTTTTGGCTGTTGTTTTTCCTTGAAGTTCTGGTATCCAAGCTTCTAATCTCCAGGTAGGTTCACCATCCCACTTTCTCATGTCCTCCCTCTGGTCACGCAGGAAGGACCATAGGGCTGCACATGGTGCACACCACTGGTACCCTCTCCCTTGAATAGAAAAAGGCTGACTCTTAATATCTGAGGCCTTGGTTGGAGTGTGTGGAAGACCTACCCTTCTCAGCTTGCTCGGATATTTTCTGGGTCAGTCTGTCCACAGTTAAGACACGGGCCCATAGGGAGGAAGAGAGATTCTCTTCGAATTCTTGGAGTTGGCTGGCTAATCCATCCACAGCTGGTGCCTCTGTGTCTGTCCAGCTCATCACCACCAGGGTGTTGGTGTATGACGTCGGTGCACTTCGTATAATCTTTCGCCACATGGACCGTGTGCACAGGATCCGGCTCTTTGGATGCCTGGTCATCATCCAGGTTGTTATAGATCACCTCCAATATGACTAATTCCCTAGGATACTGGATACCTCCCTCAGTGTTGGTCCATTTGCTTCACATGGCTGCTCAGATGCTTGGATAATGGGACCAATGACCAGGAGTTAGAGGGTAGGGAGGCTAAGCAGCTGAGATCCCTGCTAGGGAACCTGGCATTGACAAGGCAATAGGAAAAAAGACACAAGCCCTCAGCCTCTGGAGGCAACTCCTGTCGGGTGTGAAGGAAAGGTATCCCGTCAAGGAAGATGTTCTATGTCACCCAGGCAAGTGGACCCCCATGGAGAGTACCTGAGGGAATTAGCCATGGTGGAGCTCATTTATAATGACCCGGACAACACAGATCCAGATGAAGTCCAGTGCACATGACCCATGTGGTGGAGTGCACCATCATAGTATGCCAACTCATTAGCAGTAATGAACTGGAAAGACGAAGAGGGACCAAGAGTGCATGAAGTGGCTGGCCACCTCCAGCAAGACAAAGAGAGTATCTCTTCCTCCCTATGAGCCTGCATCTTGGCTGTAGAGAAACTGCCAGACATGATAGCCAAGAAGCTGTCCCAGGAATTCCAGCTATTCAAAGAGGATATGTTCTGCTCCCCACCTGTACGAACCAGTATCTCAGCTATTAGGAGTAAGTGTCGCTCTGCTTCTGCTCAAGAGGGGATATAGAGTGTATACACGACGGGCCACCCTGTGGTTTTACCTGCATGACCACGGAGAGGACATGAGGAAGTGGGATGAAAAATCTACCTCGACCTTAGGGACATGGGTATGTGGGTTGCAGGGAGAAATGATCACAAAAGGGAGTTCTTCCAGGAAAATTTCTGCTCCAGTTTCCAGTGAGCAGTTTCTGAGACAGAGTAGAAGGGCTGGTCTGAGTTCCGATCTTAAT
>NW_010529715.1:0-3995 GCF_000687285.1 Phaethon lepturus
CAACACTCCCACCCAGCTTGGTGTCATCTGGTCATTGTTTAACCAGAAAAATGACTCCGCTTTTCTTTTTTAACTGCTTATCTATTTTTAGAGCCTTTTTATGCCATTTGTTCTTTCAGCAAAAATGTTGCTTCTGTATGTTGGGCTCTTTCTTCTGTAACATGCATGACCTAGGAACATCTGTTATGTGGTGTCTTTTTTGTGAAGTTTTTATGGGACTGTTTGATACCATGGTTGTGCAAATTCAGGAAAGGGTGGCATTAGCTGCTGACCCAAGAAACACACTCACCCATTTTTACAGTCATTCATTGTCAGTCATGACAATGAGACAACCTCTCTCAGCTGCCAAGGACCTGCACAATCAAAATAAGGACTTGTGCAAACAGCAACAAGGGCATGATTTCTGTCCTGAAGCATTTACAGACTCAAAAACAGTAAAAAAAAAAATTATCATGGGATAGATATGAAAATAGGAAGCTTTACAGCTGTCTGTTAGAATTATGTAGTACAAGTGCCCTTGGGAACTGTTTGGGTCTGGATTCAAATGTTGCAACTCAGGCACAACTTTCTTATCAATCAAAATACGAGTCACTGAATCCGTTGGAGTTGAACCTATTCAGTTGAGCTAACACTGCAAAGCTCTTGAAGAATGCAGGATGGAGATACTACTGGTCAAGTGTGTCAGGGGCTATAGCGTATGCTGGTGACTAAAATTTTAAAGTTTTAGGATTTGCCCTGATGTTTATAAAAAAATCTGTTTTCTGAGTGAAAGCTGGAGACACTGAATGTCCGTTCTGGTATTTAGCAACTATGTTTTTATCTTTATTTGAAAGGTTCTTGTGCCAAAGGATCCTCTATTAATGGGGAAGATGGTAGAAGTGAATATTTATGAAGCTGGGAAGCATTTTATGAAGGGGCAACCAGTGTCAGATGCCAGAGTTTATACTGCATCCATCACCAGACCGTTAGCAAAAGGAGAAGTTTCTGGTTTAACAGAGGTGAGTAAAAGACGTGTTCTGCTTTACTACACTGGTGAAACAGCAGCTGTTCAAGCATAATGATTCCCTGCTATGTATCTGTTATCATTTTATAGTTCCCCTTTTATGTATGCATGAAGCTTTAATCTTTCCTGACAGATGGAAATCGGAATTTCAAAGATGTTTTTGCTGATGCCCATAGCTTTACTTTGCTGACTGTTAAAGGCAATAATACACTTGTTTCTTGTTCCAGCGTACAAGATGAGGAAAGACCTTATGAGAATTAAAAAAATTTAACACCTATGATTATATAATTCAATGTATTTTAGTTCTAGTTTAGCGGAAGGATGAATCTGTTTATTTTGCTTTATAAAGCTGTTTTAAAAAAATGTGTATTGATTACATGTCTGTTAAAACAGGTCAAAGTTGGGTTCAGAGATTCAAAATTAATTGATGGGTAGAGGTATGGAGTATTTACAATATGTTTTGGAAAAAGGTCAACATCTGATTTAGTCATGTAAAGAAAATGAAAAATTTTAAAAGAGATCTGATTCTTATTTTACACCTCAGTAGATATGGCTGTTAGCCAAGTATTCTCATACATTTCATGCAGCTCTGGTTGTAAAAACTGATGGAGTGTGAAATGAAAATGTGTATCACATTTCTAAGCATCATTTGATGTCCTTTCTCCAGCAATGTTGTTAGGATCTCGAAAAATATGTAGCAATAACTTAGCACATGGAAGAAGGATAATTGGCAGTTTATCAGCCACCTTGATGCTTTTACAGTAAATTGTTGACAAGTATTAAAGTATATATGCATCCTCGTTAAAGTTCTAAGTACTCATATTTAAAAGTAATAATAAATGCATACCTTATGTGACCAGCGTTAGGCTAAGCTACTTGGTCTCTTGAATAAACCTGGCCATGGAAACACAGAGCAACAATAATGCACCTACCGTAATGTGATTGGCAGATCATGAAACTTAAGCACAAACACGTTGCTAAACTGTTCTTTGAATACTGTCTGTGTGTATGTGTGTATTGGCCTGATAAGGGTTTGTGAGAGGAAAAAACAGCCAAAACCCTCAAATTGTCTGACTGGACTATGTAGCTATTTAAGCACATCTGATTTTTTCATCAGAACATTTTTTTTAATAATTTGCTGGAACAGAACCAAGCCTGTCATTAAACTGAGTACGTGCTGCCAGAAGCTTGTAGCATGGGAACAAGCAAGCAGACTGTTGACTGAAATTTTGAATGTTAAAAATGAGAGATAAAATTATTAAAATTGAGGATACTGGTAATTTCCATGAGAACTCATTGAGATGTATAGCTCTGCTCCTGCCCTTTGAGTAGATAAGAACAAATACCTGGAATGCCCAAGGCTGCAGCAAGCAAATGATAAGGCAAATTGCTTTTCATGACTTTTCTGGCTGCCAGTGCTACTTCAAGGGCGTATCTTATTTATGTTTGATCCACTGGACATGTTAGGAACTTATACTTTCTGGAAAAAACTAGAATCTCAGTATTTCAGTAAATGGGACATCTTTTGTACAGGGAAGCTACAGCTGAAAGCTTTTAATAACTCTTGGCCAATGTATAATATATAGAACGTGAACTGAAATTGTTAGTGGGAAGTTCCTCCTGACAAATCATATGTAAGTAGCAAATCAGGAACTTTAGGTTCCCAAGAAAAAATCAGTTTGTCACAAAAGTCACCATTGGTTTTTGGCTGGGTGAAAGATGCTCTTTACTTTGTTTTGTATGGTTGGACTGCTGAGAAGCGTTTCTTGCTAGATGTGCTCGAGACATGTAATTCTGACTTAATATGCTTACGAGCAAAAGGGGCAACATATGTCATATGACCCTTTGTATAGTTTCTTCTGTGCACAGATGGCAGGTTGAGGAAAGAAGGAGACAACTCAGAACTTATGTATTCAAATACTCCCTCAAAAGTAACCAAAGATCTTGGATCTTCCACAAGATCCCAAGGGTCTCCACCAGATTTTGAAAAGGGTAGCATGCAGAACTAAAACCTTGGATAACTTTTATGTTAAGTCAAGCTATCAAATATCAAACTATATACTGGAGAGAAGGAAGAGTTACCTAAAATAGGTTATAAAAGCAAAAAAAAAACGAAAACACACGTGGCCCTCTAACTTGTTCCTTCCCACTTTGCAGACAAATGAGCAAGAATTAGGGCCTGCTTTACATTCCCTGGCCTGAAAAGTTGGGTAGCCGGCTGGCAGCCAGCTTGGTTAAGACCAGGCACCTTTCAGTTGCTCAGCACAGCTTCCTCAGGGCAGAAGCTCTTTTAGGCACCCACCCGCATCCTGTAGCTGGCTGCTATCTGAAGTGCCCAGGAAGTTTCTAGTGGACCTGTGTGTCACCCTGTCAGGGGTATGACTTCCTCTTGACTCCTTTATGTTTGCTGGTCCACTATGAGAGTTAGTTCAGAGCAGCATGTGAATTTAAATGTAGATCAAGGTAATCTAGATCAAAAGAATGTGATAATGGGCTGTACTGCAGTAAAATATTTATATGCTTCAGTCCACTCCCATTCAACAAAGTACTTGGCTCTTCCCTAATGACCATGTCAATTACTGGGGCTGCAGTGCACACCTTACAGTTCAGCACATTGCGCAAGTACTATGATGAAGAGGGATAGAGTACTGAGTCAGGGCTGTAACGTGGTTGTTAAAAAGATGTTATTTCTGTAGCAGATCCTAGGCATCACTTGCTATTATTAACAGAATTTTCATTAGCTTGCATAGGACACAATAAAAAATGTTTCAAAATAACATCACAGCTGTACTTCCCTCTAATGAGTGTCCTGGTTTCAGCCAGGATAGAGCTGGTTTTCTTCACAGAAGCTAGTGTGAGACTGTGTTTTGGATTTGGAATGAGAAACTGTTGATAATGTGCTGATGTTTTGGGTTGTTGCTGAGCAGTCAAGGACAGTCCAGCTTCTCGTGCTGGCCTGCCAGCGAGCAGGCTGGGGGTGCCCCGGGGGCTG
>NW_010529715.1:4026-9905 GCF_000687285.1 Phaethon lepturus
GCCGGGACAGCTGACCCAGACTGGCCAAAGAGATATTCCCTACCATACGACGTCATGCCCAGTACATAAACTGGAGTTGGCCGGCGGGCGGAAATCGCTGCTCGGGGACGGGCTGTTGATCACAGGGTGGTGAGCAATTGCTGTATTGGGCATCACTTGTTCTTGTACATTCCTTTGTTGGTATTATCATTGTTGTTGCCTTCTTTCTTTCTGTCCTATTAAACCGTGTTTATCTCAACCCACGAGTTTTGTTCCCAATTCTCTTCCCCGTCCCACTGCGGGAGGGGGAGTGGGCGAGCGGCTGCGTGGTGCTTAGTTGCCGGCTGGGGCTAAACCACAACAATGAGGAATGTTCACAGAAAAAGTGAAAGCTTTCAAAACTGTACAGTTTTTAAGGGAATTAATCATATGTCTAAAAAAACTAAAGTTGTAAAAAATGAGAGCACCATAATGTGGGGATGTCAAAGCAAGCCACAAAGCCATCCTAAGCAAGAAGAAACTTCTGTAAATGCTGTGATGAGGAGTATCTCCAAAGGATCAGAGCTTATCTGCAATTGTGTGCTCTCTGTGATCTGCTACGCATCCCTCAATAATTTTTTCTGATGAGTTCAGAGGGAACACCACAAGCAGCGTGGTGTGTCTGAAGGAACAGTGGTAGGCCTTTTTTTTTAACCCTGCTGACCACATGACTTGGGTGACACATTGGTCCAAAGAAATGCATGAATTAGGTCATCAACTGGAATCAACAGATTTGACTGGGAAAGAGGAAATGCAAAATGTCACACAAAGGACTATTTTACAGACTCCATAAAATATTCATGCATTGTATATCTGTGCCAAATAAGCAGCAGACAGATATTGATATAATTAGTTCTGGGTATTTCTAGCATATCTTTTTCTCATGCTTCTTCGATATATGAAAAACACACCTAATATGTCTATCCATTATTGTATTAATGATGTAGAATTTCCTAGCAGTTATTATATTCTCTAAGGAAAAAAACTGTGACTAACTCTAGAATAAGGTCTTGACATTCAATAACATTAGGATCTGTGACAGAAGTTGGGACAGGAAGGACATAGGAGCATTGGAGTCATCAGCTCAGGTTAAAAAGCTGTCAAAGCGATCAGGTTTACTGATTGTAGTGGACATATTAAGTATTAAAATGCACAGGTGTTTGCCAGGATTTTTTTTTTTACTTTTATAAAAGCCACTCAAAAGTGAATGATGTCTCCAAGTTGAACAATTTTACAGGAGGTCTATTTTGAGGGGCAAATATATTTAGAAATTTCAATTAACTCAGAAATTTAAATCTACTATACATTTATTTGGGTTTAAAATGCACAGCTGCTGATCCAGTAATAGAAGATGTTTAGAAGATACATAGCAGAGGATATATAGGTGAAAGCTGAAATCAATAAAGCATGAACACATGCATGAAGGCATTTGGGGATTTGGTTCTAGTGAATCTAACATAAGATATATGTGGACTGGGCATTCAAAACTACTGACAATAACATAAAAAAATTATCATTCAGACAAAACAAGCATATCGTGAGTTACTAACTGCAATTACAAATAACAGTGAATAAATATTTCAAACCTTGGATCAAGGATTAGTTCTGCTAAGTTTTACAGGAAAAAAACAAAATGTAAGTGCTGCAGATGTGATGTCCTTTCACTGAGGTAGGCTTGGAGTTTACAAAGCATTAAGGGTGTACTTCAACATTTTGAGACTCGGTAAAGCAATTTAGCATGTCTGCTATGTTCTTAAGCACTCTGGTAAACTACTCTGAGATTTTGGAGGTGAGTTTGCAATGCACATACTACTGAGTACCTTGTGACTGGGTAATAGATGTTTTTGAAAAGTCAGCAGTGTGTGTTAATGGTCTGAATGTCATTTAATTTTAAAATAATATTTTAATGTGTGTATTTTTATTATTTTAATTTGGCCATGCTTGGGGATCTTGACAGTTTCTCAGCAGCATAAAGTAAAATACCTAATAAATATATTCTGTTTACAGACAATTGTTTGCCCAAACCTAATCATTGAAAAAAAAAAAATCTGCAAGAATATGATCTCTTGTTAGAAACGGAAATAGACTATGTAATGCTTCTGTACTCCAAAAATAATTCTAGTTGTTTACATATGTTCTGTGACTAGAGGAAAAAAAAAAATTGCAAGATGAGAAATATATGAAGAAGAGACCAAAGGACCGAGGGTAAAAATAAAAGGCTGGCTACCTGCCAGAATTGTAATGCATTGCCAAAATCAAAGCCCTAAGTCTGAGGGCCTTTAGTGGGAAATTTTAATCAGATGGAGAATTACGGCAAGAAAAAAATAATTTTAACGGGCTATTTAATTATACAGTCATGGTAATTCCTGTTTCTGTAATGCATCTATGGCTGACTTTCTTTTCAAAGAAATACAGGCACATGTTTCTCTCAGTTTTCTGGTTTCCCTTGTTTTATGTGATAACTTTCTCCACGACTAACACTTCCCCTGCAAATGACTCCGGCTAGGAGTGCCCATTTGCAGTATCTCCTTTTGTGAATCCCGGATCTTGGTGCACATCTCTGTGGCTCCCAGGTCATGGTAATACCCACAGTTGGCCCGTTAAGCTAATAGTTATTCAAGTCATTGGGATCTTCAGAGGAAATGAGGATTGAGCCACTGATTTTCAGTTAGCAAGCTTGGTCAGTCTGCGTGTTCCTTTTTCTCTCCATCCTGCCTTCATTTTTTGCAGTAGGTTATTCTAGCATTGTACTTCTGGATACTACTGAAGAAGCTTTATGTTCCTGGTCTCCCAGTTAGCCACAAGTATTTTCTAGTTACATTAGCAAAGGATGACCTCTGAACATTACCCAGCCTTTTTTCTGATGTTAGGAAACAGGAAAGATGCATATATCAGACACTTCTTATAGCCTGCCAGAAAGAAGAATCAACAAAGCATAGCTTAAAGGGAACTCTCTGATCTCAAGTAGAAAGGGTACTTCACTTGCTGGCAAAATAGAATGGAGAAGGGGGAAGAAAGTATCTTCTGCTGGAACAGAAATTAAAGAAATCATGGCAGAATTGGGATCTCTGTATTGGAAACTTCCTTCAAGGACTTGTAAGGAAATGTGGAAGACGTGCATAAAACTGAAGTAATTATTAAGCTCAGTTTTTACATACACCAGAGTTTCAAAGTGGTGGAAAACTTAGTTCCCAAACAAGAACTAGAGATTAGAGATTGAGGGGAAAAAAGAGAATGAGGAAGTAAATTTTGTATCAAAAAATGGCATAAAGGTGCGAGGAAAGGAATCTTTCACAAAATTTCTCACATTCTGTGCTCTTGCATTCTTAGGAACATACCTTTTGTTGGCTCAGTTGCTCTTCCTCTTTCTCTGAAACAACTGTAGTGTGAGGCATACAAATAGTTAGTGCTTCTGCATGTATTAATCTGTTTTATTTAAGGTGTTAATCGTGTTCCCTGCTGGTTGTAAATAGAGGTCATAAAACATGGTGTTAAATCCTTAATTAATCTTTTTTTCTTATGTTTTCTTCAGTTATTTCACTAAGGCCACTATAAAGTTAACGTAAGAAAAGACAAATTTCCTTTCTAAGAGTGGAGCTTAGTGCCATCTATGGATGTTGTTACAGACGACCTTCAAAAGTCTAATTTTTCCCTGAAAAAATGGCAAAAAATTCTAATGTGCTGTTGTTTAGATGCTGATTTTCATCATCTACACATTATCTGTGTGTGCACCATCTTGGCTTTGTTTATTTGGGGATTTGAGTTGATTTGAATTTTTCTTCTACTTGAAAGCCCAATGTTTCTCAGCTAAGAATCTGAAATTTGGGATGGATTCTTTCTTACAGGCAGAACAGATTTTTCTTGCTGGGTTTAGATAAGCACTGGATTGGATCATTTGCAGTGGTTGGGAAATTTTAATCAATGCTGGTCTTTAGGAACATGCTTAGCAAATATATGTGACAAATGCTTGAGATGGAGGTCAGCTGCCTTGGGTCATGGGTATGGAGTAGGTGACCTTGTAAGTGTGTTTCCAGCCTTATCTTCTGTAATTCTAAGAACATTTTAATTTAGCCAACAATTATTTGGTGACTAGAAAGCTGAAATGGACGGTAATGCATTGATTCAAAACATTTCTGTGCACTACATAGAGGGTTAAAATACATAGAGATGATTTAAAGCAGCAAACCAAGAGCCAGTGTAAGACCTTCACCAAGTAGTTTTATCCTGAGGTCTTTAACTTAATGGGCATGTTGTCTTTCTGCCCATCCATCAGCAGGGCTGAATTTCAACTACAGTGATCAAAGCTCAGCTGAAACAACACATATTACAGAGCCCCTTTTCAAACAAATGCTCACTTAAGTCGATTTCAGGTGAAAAGATCTGAACTTTAGTTTATTTACTTTTCATTTCCTCAACAGACAGTGTTATTTGGCTGAATGTCACTGTCTAATCACTTTAAATTACATAATTATGTTAATCCTGTGCAGTGCATGCAATAAATGGAAATAGTAATGACTGGGATGATTCAACTCTAAGTCATTTTCTGGAGAATGAGATAAGGTTAAACAGAAATGTTCTACCCCTCCTGCTTCCAGAAGTAAAACTCAAAGTGCTAAAATAGTTCTGCCATTTTTGTGTATTATTTCTAGTACTTGACCTGCTCATGCTGTACTGCAGGACGAGTGGGTGGGTTCTGCCCTCCTTTGGCATAGGGACAAATTGGAAGTATGTAGCTATGGTAATTTTAACTACTCCCTGTAATATTTAGGAGTTCTTTTTAAAATATTTTTTCTTTTCAATCAGAGCTTCAACAAACAGACCTTTTGGAAAGAATCAAAAAGCATTTGTTTTTAGTAATGCTTTATTATTTAATGTACCAGGTTATAAATTCACTAAGTTTTATTGGCTTTCAGGAAAAAAAGATGCAGCAGGCACAACTTTTCTAATTTTTTCTGTTGTTTTGGAGGTCATCCTACTCCCTGTATCATGACCACCTCCACAGGGAAGACAAGAAGGGTTATAGTTGTAGGCAACTCCCTTCTAATTCTGAACAGAGGGTCCAATGTGCTGGACAGACCCTCCTCTTTGTGAATTCTGCTGCCTCCCTGGGGCCCAAGTTAAGGACATCACTAGGAAACATCCTAGCCTGGTACAGCCCTCGGACTATTACCCATTACTGCTTTTCCATGTGGGTGGCAATGAAGCCACGATGTATAGTCCAAGGTTGATCAAAAGCGACTTCAGGGCCTTGGGACAGTTTGTAAGGGAATCAGGAGCACAGGTTACTTTTTTCCTCTTTCTTTCCAGTTACGAGCAGTGACTCTGGAAGAAACAGATGGGTCCTGTCTATTAACACATGGCTCTGTGGCTGGTGTCGCTGCTACAGTTTTGGGGTTTTTGATGATGGGATGGTCTACACAGCACGAGGCTTGCTGGTGTCAGATGAGATTCACCTTTCTCGAAGCGGGAACAGGGTCTTTGCTCGCAAGCTAGCAGGGCTTATTGACCGGGCTTTAAACTAGACTCGAAGCGGGAGGGGGATAATACCAGGCTTGCCCATGACAAGCTGTGGGATGACACGCTAAGGTTAGAGGGATGGGGTGCTAGCGAGGCCCCTCAGCCTGTTGCTCTGAGACATGCTGGCTACACTGCAGCACACTTGAAGTCTTACAGAGATGAGCCAGGGCTCCTGAGGTAATAGGAACCAACAGTGAAACACCAGTAAAACACCTCAAAGGAATTAAGAGGTGTTCCTCTAAGAAAGTGACACAGCCAACAGCCCAGCTGTAGTGCCTCTACACTAATACAGTCAGCATGGGCAACAAACATGAGGAGTTGGAAGCCACGGTGCTGCTAGAAAG
>NW_010529716.1:0-200 GCF_000687285.1 Phaethon lepturus
TCTACAGCTCCCTGAAAGGGGGTTGTAGCAAGGCGGGTTTGGTCTCCCAAGTAACAAGCCATAGGACAAGACGAAAGAGCCTCAAGTTGCACCACGGGAGGTTTAGACTGGATATTAGAAAAAATGTGTTCCCCAAAATGGTTGTCAAGCATTGGAACAGGCTGGCCGCGGGAGGGGGTGGGTGCGCAGCTCCTGGGGTG